>NW_019725467.1:0-7966 GCF_002891405.2 Cryptotermes secundus | reverse complement strand
TTTTATGGGGGCCGCGGTGAATTAACATTCGGTACAGGGGGTCCGCGGCATCAAAAAGGTTGGGAAACACCGGTCTAGATAATGTGGGACCCTCAAAGTCTCACACCCCTATGGGCCTTCACAGCCTGTTACAGGGATAGCTTTACTTTTTTTTTTTTAAGGGTAGGGTCTGGCGGCAAGCTTTTCTGAGAAAATCAATGAACTTTTCGGGTCACACAGAAGACGTGGAATTTCTCAACCAGCGGAGCAACTGTCAGTTTCTTAAAAAATAATGTTCCTTGTGTTATCTTAAAAATAGACTGATTATTCTAAATTTATAACACTGAAAGGTTATTTTGAAGTGAAGCTTGCATCGTAATCGACTTTAAATTTACCAAAACAAATTCTTCGTTGGATCTTCCGTTGAATGGAAATTCAAGTAACATCGAAATCTCGTTAGTAACGCATGGCACGTTTCCAATAAAGTCGTTAAAATTTGTCAAGCGTATGAAGAGGCCGTGGTGGAGACAATTTGAAACGCCCGTAAAATTTTGCAGCGGTTTAAGTGCAGACGTGTTTGTTTAAACCTCAGCACAGTGGTTAATGTGAAACAGCAGGTAAAAGTAAGCAAAGGTATCCCTGTAACAGGCGGTGGAGGCCCACAGATTTGTGAGATGTTGAGGTTCCCACATTTTCTAGACAATTGGCTCATAGATAGCGGTAAGGTTGTCAGCCTTACGCGCCGGCCACCCTTTACCCCCAAGAATATTGCTGGTACTCATTTCTGTTAGAGGCTGAGTCAACCCCAGGGCCATAGTGCGGCTGGATTACGTAAATTGAAAATATCCACCTCATCGGGGCTCGACCCCGCGACCTTCTTATATGTCGGAAAAGAAAAAAGGCACTCTACCTACTTCTTTGTATTCCTGCGTGTTGTGCCCTGAAGGCCGACTCCCGGTAACATGTTAAAAGTGTATTTATTTTTTTTTATTTTAGGGGAAAATGTTGGCTAGAATAGAATAAGTATTTTGGGAAATACTGTAAGACGTATGCAAGAGAATGTAGAGAAGGGTTAACCTCAAGGAATTTCTACGTATGGAATTAGACGGACGTTAGCCTTTTTTGACGCGTCGATGTCCTGTCAGCAGAATGACGTTGAATGTACATCGAAATGCTAACTCTGCAAAATCTACACTTGAGTGAGGGAGGATCGTTTGCAGGTAAAAGCGCTTAGCCAAACGGACTAGCCGTAAGAGAGCGTGTCCATCCCTAAGGATCCCAGCCAACGAGAGCTAGCCACTTGGGACATAACGTCATTGTAGGCGGACACGCATCCTCCGGGAAAGTAACGAGTTATCAAGAATAAAGGTATATATAACCCGGGTAGTGAATTATTATGGGGATTATTCAAACAGTAATTTTGGGCAGTTTTAGCCGGAGGCTATGCTGGAAGAGGCGTCGACTGGATGCCGGAAAACTCCATCCGTCTGCAGTCTCAACGCAAAGTAAGTGGAACTAATCTTATCGCCATGCTATTTAATTGTGATTTTATTAAAGTGTAACTTCCCCAATGGGACATGAGTTAGGAACGTTACAACAAGTGTACAGGGCGTAAGAGTGACTCATCGGGGTGATGCAGACGTAGACATGTGTAACACAGAGACTGCAGAGGGCGTGTATATATGTATGCAGGGGATGAGAGAGGTGTAGTGGAGATACAAGGATGAGTGGAATAGGGAAAAGAAGAGACGAGCGACCTGCAACCGGGTGAAAGAAAGCAAAGATGAGGGCTAGAGAATCGCCTAGAAAAGTGTAATATGTAACCCGACACCAGTCGGCTCTTTGTAATGTATATAACTGTATATTGATTGTTTATAACCAATATAGGGTAGCATAGGGTGAAAATGTGGAGTTTTGTAAATGTGATTTTTTCTCTTACCGCATTTCGCACCTGCGCCCTCCTGACCGGCCCTGTGAACTGTGTGCCCCTAGCCAATGTAGCAACGATCGAGGAAGTAATTTAGCGGTTTCCTTAGCCCCCCCCCCTTTAAGGCAGTACATTGCACTTTATAGGTTAAAATTGTAACTGAAATATTCAGCGAAATATTCCTTGTTGTTGTTATGTAAGGAACGTCCTATGACAGCAAACAATAGCACTGATTCAGCGTGGACAGAAATGCATGTTTTCTTTATTGCTAGTGGGGTGGGACTAAGTCCATTGTACTGCGGCCATTTCTGGCCTGTTGTACCAGCCCCAGATGATAGGTGAGGGTGATTGTGGAGGAACTGGTGGAATGAAGGTTGGCAGGGGAAACCGAAGTACTCGGAGAAAACATGCCCCAGCGTCACTTTGTCCACCAAAAATCCCACTTCACCAAACCCGGGATAGAACGCAAGCCGCCGCCGTGGGAAGCCAGCGACTAACCNTTCTCACTCGCGATGTTGTAGAAGTCTTCTCCTTCAACGGTTAACTGCCCTTCCAGTAGCCTAGCGTCGTCATTTTCCTCTTCTGTGGCCTCGCTACTGGTTTCCATTGAATCAGATTCGAGCATTAGGGACTCGAGCTCTTTTACGATGTTGTAGCAGTCTTCTCTTATAATGTCGAACTGCTCTTCCTGTAGCTCATCGTCGTCGACTTCCTCTTCTGTGGCCTGTCTATCCGTTCCCATGTTTTGAGTTTCGACTATTAAAAAGTCCTTCTCACTCGCGATGTTGTAGAAGTCTTCTCCTTCAACGGTTAACTGCCCTTCCAGTAGCCTAGCGTCGTCATTTTCCTCTTCTGTGGCCTCGCTACTGGTTTCCATTGAATCAGATTCGAGCATTAGGGACTCGAGCTCTTTTACGATGTTGTAGCAGTCTTCTCTTATAATGTCGAACTGCTCTTCCTGTAGCTCATCGTCGTCGACTTCCTCTTCTGTGGCCTGTCTATCCGTTCCCATGTTTTGAGTTTCGACTATTAAAAAGTCCTTCTCACTCGCGATGTTGTAGAAGTCTTCTCCTTCAACGGTTAACTGCCCTTCCAGTAGCCTAGCGTCGTCATTTTCCTCTTCTGTGGCCTCGCTACTGGTTTCCATTGAATCAGATTCGAGCATTAGGGACTCGAGCTCTTTTACGATGTTGTAGCAGTCTTCTCTTATAATGTCGAACTGCTCTTCCTGTAGCTCATCGTCGTCGACTTCCTCTTCTGTGGCCTGTCTATCCGTTCCCATGTTTTGAGTTTCGACTATTAAAAAGTCCTTCTCACTCGCGATGTTGTAGAAGTCTTCTCCTTCAACGGTTAACTGCCCTTCCAGTAGCCTAGCGTCGTCATTTTCCTCTTCTGTGGCCTCGCTACTGGTTTCCATTGAATCAGATTCGAGCATTAGGGACTCGAGCTCTTTTACGATGTTGTAGCAGTCTTCTCTTATAATGTCGAACTGCTCTTCCTGTAGCTCATCGTCGTCGACTTCCTCTTCTGTGGCCTGTCTATCCGTTCCCATGTTTTGAGTTTCGACTATTAAAAAGTCCTTCTCACTCGCGATGTTGTAGAAGTCTTCTCCTTCAACGGTTAACTGCCCTTCCAGTAGCCTAGCGTCGTCATTTTCCTCTTCTGTGGCCTCGCTACTGGTTTCCATTGAATCAGATTCGAGCATTAGGGACTCGAGCTCTTTTACGATGTTGTAGCAGTCTTCTCTTATAATGTCGAACTGCTCTTCCTGTAGCTCATCGTCGTCGACTTCCTCTTCTGTGGCCTGTCTATCCGTTCCCATGTTTTGAGTTTCGACTATTAAAAAGTCCTTCTCACTCGCGATGTTGTAGAAGTCTTCTCCTTCAACGGTTAACTGCCCTTCCAGTAGCCTAGCGTCGTCATTTTCCTCTTCTGTGGCCTCGCTACTGGTTTCCATTGAATCAGATTCGAGCATTAGGGACTCGAGCTCTTTTACGATGTTGTAGCAGTCTTCTCTTATAATGTCGAACTGCTCTTCCTGTAGCTCATCGTCGTCGACTTCCTCTTCTGTGGCCTGTCTATCCGTTCCCATGTTTTGAGTTTCGACTATTAAAAAGTCCTTCTCACTCGCGATGTTGTAGAAGTCTTCTCCTTCAACGGTTAACTGCCCTTCCAGTAGCCTAGCGTCGTCATTTTCCTCTTCTGTGGCCTCGCTACTGGTTTCCATTGAATCAGATTCGAGCATTAGGGACTCGAGCTCTTTTACGATGTTGTAGCAGTCTTCTCTTATAATGTCGAACTGCTCTTCCTGTAGCTCATCGTCGTCGACTTCCTCTTCTGTGGCCTGTCTATCCGTTCCCATGTTTTGAGTTTCGACTATTAAAAAGTCCTTCTCACTCGCGATGTTGTAGAAGTCTTCTCCTTCAACGGTTAACTGCCCTTCCAGTAGCCTAGCGTCGTCATTTTCCTCTTCTGTGGTCTCGCTACTGGTTTCCATTGAATCAGATTCGAGCATTAGGGACTCGAGCTCTTTTACGATGTTGTAGCAGTCTTCTGTTATAATGTCGAACTGCTCTTCCTGTAGCTCATCGTCGTCTACTTCCTCTTCTGTGGCCTGTCTATCCGTTCCCATGTTTTGAGATTCGGGTATTAAAAAGTCCTTTTCATTCGCGACGTTGTATAAGTCTTCTCCTTCAACGTTTAGCTGCTCTTCTTGTAGCTGGGTGCTATTGAGTTCCTCTTCTGTGGCCTTTATATCTGTTCCCATAAGTTGAACTTCGATTACAGAAGAGTCTTTATCTTTTGCAAGGTTGTAGCAAGTTTTGCCATGTTGGTCCAACTGCGAGATCACGTAGCAGAACTTGGTCTGCTCGCTACTGATACCGGCCAAAGTGAACTGTGCTTCGGCTTGAGCGAACCAACCTGCTGGTCTGTCGGCCCACAACGGCGGAAGCCGCACGGCAATTGTTGGTGTCTCTGTTGGTACTGGTCTGCTAGTGATATCAGCATCATGCTGTTTTTCTTCCATTTTGTCTTCCTGTTCTCGTTTGATACGTAGTTCGCCTTGTAAATTCTCCATGTGTGTTACGTACTGTTGCAGGAGGTCTTCTATTCGACCCCTGTCCATTATTTGTGTTGTATTGTCGGGGTCACCAATGTGGGATGTCATTATATGAAGAGACAACCACTAGTTGAAGT
This sequence comes from Cryptotermes secundus, assembly GCF_002891405.2. Taxonomy (NCBI): domain Eukaryota; kingdom Metazoa; phylum Arthropoda; class Insecta; order Blattodea; family Kalotermitidae; genus Cryptotermes; species Cryptotermes secundus. The sequence continues at coordinate 2,862 of NW_019725467.1, read as the reverse complement.
GTCCTATAGGATTTATTGCAGCTGCACGGTATACACAGACGGATAACAACAACAGTGAACTGCTTGAACACTGAACTAGAATCGTAGAACGGTAGAACTGTAACTGTAACTCAGTGTATCTGCTTATGTAGCCTAGAGTCGGACATATAGAAAACGGTTACGTAATAGGTACTGCTGTTGCCAGACACCGTGTTTACAAGTTCCCTAGCAACCGTTGTTTACTCGTTGTTGCTAAGCAATGAAGCTTGCGTTGTCACACTTGCTTAAATGTGGGCAGTTCCCACACAACGTTTAATTGCTCATCCTGTAAAGCAGTATCGTCAAGGTCCTCCTCTGTGTCCTCTCTGTCCGTTTCCATGTGTTGGACTCTATGTTTCTATGCTGGCGCATCCTTCTCTTACACAGTGTAATTGCTCTTCGTATAGGGCAGTGTCATAAGTTTGAATTCCGAGACTTTTTGCTGCAACTTTGAGGAAATTTTTATCCTCGCTCGTGGCCACTCTATTCCCTGCTGTCCCTCGTACTTTTAATTTGTAAATGTCTCTCTCTTTTTTTTCAAGTTTTCGCAAAGCAGTCTCCCTGCTTTTAATTGGTTTTCCAGAAGATCTTCATCCTTAATCTTGACTCTGAGGTTTTCTGTTTCATATTTTAAATTGTCCCACTCAATCATTATTGACTCTCTTCTCTGTTTTAGTTTTTGTGCCTTTAGTATATAAACGTTTCTCTGTTTTTTTAATATTTTCGCATTGCTCTCTTACAGTGTTAAGTTGTTTTTGCATTAGATCATAGTCCTTAAACTGGTCTCGGAATTCCCTTCCTTCAACTTTTAGCGCCTCTATAATCTTCTTGCAGGAATTACTATTCGCTTGTGAGCGTATGGACCTTTCTGCGATAGAGTCTCTCTCTTTTGTGACGTTGGCACATTGCACTTTTGCCGCTATAAATTGTTCTTTCGGTAGACCGTAGTTCTTAATATGAGCTAAGAGTTTTCCTCTTTCAGCTCTGAGGGCCTCCAAATTCTTCCTCATGTCCTTACAATCCGCTTCTGACTTTTGGCATTTTAATTTTGCTGATTCTCTCTCTGTTGTGATGCCTTCATATCGCTTTCTTGCACGGTTCAATTGCTCTTCCAGTCTTGCAGCGGCCTTACGCTGGTCAAGGAGATTTTCTGTTGCAAGTTTTAAGGCGCCTCTAGCGTTGTTTAAGGCGCGTTTATCAGATGATTTAATTTGGTCTCTGACCTCTTCTGTTTCCAGCCTCAGCCTCAGAACTTGTCTCTCCTCCATTATGTTTTCTGTTATCTCTGCTTTGAGTTCTTCTTCTAATGTAAATAATTTTCTCTCTCCTGCGACTTCGTAGGCAAGACCTTTCAGTGGCCAAATGCCCCTACATTGGTTTTGAAGTTCTTCTATTTCTCGTTTTAGGGCATCCCTCTCCCACTTTATGGCCTCTATTTCTTGAGCCATTCCAGTTGCTATGATATCGTCCTGGTCAGTTTGACCTTCATCTACCTCGTCCTCTTCGCGTGAAGAGGAAGCGTCTGAGTACGATGAACCCAATTCCATACTTCGAAGCATAGCTTCTTTTATGCGCTGTAAATCTTCACTCTGTAAATAATTTCACAACATAAGTGAGCGGCCTATGAAATCTGGCATTGTCACATGTTTAGAAGCTGTGAATTAACCCAGTACCATACGGCGGACACCTTTTCATATGGTTATATAAAATCAATAAAATAACATTCAACCCTGGTGAATATCTAACGAGGCAAAAGCCCTCCTTGTGAGTGCCCAGCCTGTGGCCTATTAGGAAAGTGTCCCGAAAAGTTACTTAACTTACTCTCAGTAATGTGCAAAATACATGAAAACATAACATGAACACACATGTACATTTATCTCACTTTTGCATTACGTTGTTCAAAGCAGATTTAAATATTGTTAAAACATTCTGTACAGCAATTTCTATTTGAAATCTGACCAATAAAGTTCGAATTGGAAATTATTTGGAAGGAAGCGGTCGTGGTTTTGTGCCGGTGAGAATCTTAGATTTATTTGTAGTTGCGGGTTATAAACGTTCGACAAATTCAGTTACCAGGGGCGTGAAGCTGCCTACTCACATACATGGTGTGTCGAGGTCAAAAATGATGGAGCTATACCTACACTCTTCCATGCTCCATGCCTTTAATGCATAAAGCACGGGGACAATTTAACTTTAAATGATTCATTAATTTGTTGTATTATATGACATTTTTATATTCAAAGTACGAAATGTGCAACCGTAATAATGATTATTAAAGTTTCGAGTCCCGATGAGGTGGATTATTTTCAACTGACCTAATCCTTCCAGCCGCACTACGGACCTGGGGTTGACTCAACCTCTAAAAGAAACGAGTACCAGGAATCTTCCTGGGGGTTAAAGGGCGGCCGGCGCGTGAGGCTGACAAACTTACTGCCATTTGTGAGCCGATTGTCTAGAGAAAATGTGGGACCCTCATTGTCTCACAACACTACGGGCCTTCACGGCCTGTTACAGGGATAGCTTTACTTTTTTTTTTTATACCGGGTCATCATCAGGCGTACAACGTTCCAGTATGTGCTGATGAATTGCAAGTAATTATCATCTAATTCTCCAAACAAGGATCCTTATTGTGTATTGAAATTATTGAAATGCATAAACACCTGTATTAATTTTTGGTAAAAATGGTAAAACTGCAAAATCCTTAGATAATAAAAATTTAAAATTAGAAATATAACGATTAAAATTAAAAGGAAAGATTAAGACATGAAAGTTAAAATTCTCTTTTTGTGGTAAGACTCAGTAACCGCTACGTGTTGGCCTAGATTTTATACCGGTAGAAGCGAT
>NW_019725466.1:0-441 GCF_002891405.2 Cryptotermes secundus | reverse complement strand
AGATGCTTTGAAAATGTGGCACACTTCAAATATTTGGGAACGACAGTAACAAATCAAAATGTGATTCTGTAGGAAGTTAAGAGGAGATTGGATACAGGTAGTGCTTACTACCATTCAACCCAGGACCTTTTTTCTTCTCTTCTGCTGTCTAAAAACGTAAAAATCAGAATATACAAAATTGTATTTTTGTCTGTGTGTGTAACTTAGTCTCTGACATTAAGGGATGAACATAGACTGAGGGTGTTTGAGAACAGGGTGTTGAGAATATTTGGACTGAAGAGGGATGAAGTGACAGGAGTTTGGAGAAAACTGCATAATGAGGAGCTTCATAACTTGTACTCTTCTCCAAGTATAATTAGAATGATCAAGCCAAGGAGGATGAGATATTCAGGGCATGTAGCACAAATGGCGAGAAGAGGAATGCATATAGGATAAAAAGTA
>NW_019725465.1:0-3125 GCF_002891405.2 Cryptotermes secundus | reverse complement strand
AAAAGGTTCTGGACTGAATGGTAGCAGCATTACCCGAGTTCAATCGCCTCTAAATTTCCTCCTGAATCAAATTTTGATTTATTACTATCGTTCCCAAATATGTGAACTTTGTCACATTTCCAAAGGATCTGTTAGTTAATTTTATATCATGATTTTGCCCTACATTCTGGTGACGGGACAGCAACACACACTTAGTTTTCTCTGCATTTACTTCCAGGCCAACCTCCTTATTAGCGTCAGTTAAGTTCCTGTGTCTCTACATGGTTTCTACGTTATCCCCCAGTAGATTCACATCATCGGCACAGACCAGCAGCTGATGTGTTCCATTTAATTTCAGTCTCACCTGGTTCCCCTGGGCCTTTCTAATGGCATATTCTAACGCAAAGCTGAAAATCAATGGCGATAAAACATTTTCTTTCAGACAATTTGAGATAGGAAATTTATCAAACAAATATTTGTCTATACTGATTTTACTGTATGTTTCTTTACAACGTTTTAATCAGCTTAACTATTTTCATGGATACCCCAAAACTCTACGAGAATATCGTAAAACACTTCCTTCCTAGTCTATGTCTATTTCTATTTTTGTAAGTTAGTTTCACGCGTGTAAGAACAGTACGTCTGGTTCTGCGGCGTTTGTTACACCATTAGGCGCATAATCCATATAACTAAATATTTTCTTCTCTAATAGGTTCTAATGCAAGATTTTAATGCAGAAGAATGTAATTCCTTAATCGTTCTTATGTCATTTGTGAAGTTACAGCACATGGGTTTCTCTTACTTTCACTTTTACTATAAATTTTACTGCTCAGTATGGTTTAGATTCAAACTTTGTCTCCTATTGCAGTTGCTCAAGAGAAGCAACATTCAATTTTTAATCTTCACATTATACTTTGAACTACAAGAAGAAAGATATCGGGTTAGAATTGAAAATTATAAATTGAAATATATAAATATTGAAATATAAATTGAATATAAATATATATATGATGTAAATTGAAAATTATTAACATTTCATTAAATTCCTCTGCAGCCTTCTGTCTGATCCAGACCCCGTGTTCTACTACTGTTTTAATATAAGACTTAAATCGTACTCTTAAAGGACAGGAGACATTTTGGGGTGATATTAAATAGGCAACTAGTGCGACATGCTTGGTGCTTGCAGCTAGGATAAGCCTCTGCATTTGTGTGCATGGAGTAATCACCAGCCAACACCACAAACAGGAAGTACTTGCATCCACTCTCGCAAAAGGAAATTCGTACGCTTCATTATTACCGGGCGGTATCCTCCACCTAGGAAGTGCTGGGAGGGATGTCAGATTTTAAATTATTAAATTCTGGAAAGAGAATACACTGTGACATATAGACTTTAAAGAATTTAAACTACTTGTCATATTCTTACGTATTCATAATTGACAAAGCTCGTTGAAAATTTCCACAATGTTAATTTAGATAATCGGTTGATTATCAGGCTTTTATTATTTTCAGAAGAGTAAATGTATAAAGTGACTTCATTCATTTTAGTGTAGGGCCATTAAAATTTTAAATTGAGAACAAACGCGCAATACATAATAAAACATCGAATTCTAACCAGGAGAATTCTGGCGCCTGTAATAATGATAAACATAATTAATTACGCTTGTGAAATGATCCACGTCTAGATAAGAAATCGCTCCGATTACTATACTACTAGCGGTTCGGCGTCACAAAATATGATTGCGCCATGAGCTATCATATTATCGTCTTCATTTTTTCGGAAATAAAGTGAACGAACTTGAGGGGCACTATTTCCAAAAATGTTAAGCTGAACGTTTTAACAAGATAATTTTAGAGTAACATTCAAGCAAAGAAATTCTAAGGCATACATGCACAACATTTAATCATAGAAGCTCAGTAGTGGTGCATAAGAGTGTGGTACGTATTTCTGACAGTTCAAGGTCATGGAGCATGATTTTAGATCAAAGTTTGAGATGTCGTTACCGGAAATTTTTCTGTGTAAAAAAACAAAACACTATCAAAGCAGAGATTATTTCTCTAATTGATGATATTACTGTGTAGTTAAGCGTGTGTGTGCGTGTGACGCATTTCATTTGCGGGTTCACATAACTCAAGGAAGTACGTATTTCGGGCACATCACCACAACTATAGGCAATAGATAATCCATGTGATGAAATACTGACTCTGTGACGGAAAACACTTGCTTCTAATGAAATAAAAATAACACTGCAAAGAAATACGGGATAGTATGTTTTACACCTGACCCCTTGAAATACAATATTTGGGGTGATTTATTTTCCCGTAATACGTAGGTAAGTCAATAAGTAAGTTACAAATGGATATAGAACTTAAACAAATAAGAGTACTGATTTGAAAAATGCTTTTATTTCTCAACATACTCTCCCTGTACATTGAGGCACTTGTCCCATCATTTCACAAGCCCCTGAAAACCAACGGCATAAAATTCTTTGGGATGCTGTCGGAACCAGGCGATGACTTCCCTTTCTACAGCTTTCTACAGCATCACTTTCCTGGAGGATGGTGTCACCTTAAACTTTCTTTTTGGCAGGCGACGCAGTATGTTTCCACTGAAATGACGCACGCTTTGTCTCGGGCTGGTAATGGTGAACCCAAGACTCATCACCTGTGACAATTCGGGCTAACATATAGTGTCCTTCATCGTGGTTTTTGTGTTGTAAAGTCAGCATGCGCGGCACCCATCGTGTACAGACTTTGTGAAAACCTAACCTGTCATGCATTATGAGGTAGGCCATGCCGTGTGAATATGCCTGCTTCCGACAGCAGCCCACAGAATTTTATGCTGCTGATTTTCAGGGGCTTGTGGAACGATGGGACAAGTGCCTCAATGTACAGGGAGATTATGTTGAGAAATAAAAGCATTTTTCAAATCAGTACTCTTATTTATTTAAGTTCTATATTCAACTTACTAATTGACTTACCCTCATATCTACTTGTTTTCATTTCATGATACAGTTTCATCACACCGAGCCCAATTTCCGCATTCTGTCAAAGCGAGACAAACAGCAAAAGTAATGTGTTTCAGTTTTTTCTCGTACGGTACGTACCTTAATATTATTCTGTGGACTATATGCCATGCAACGTTGCCT
>NW_019725464.1:53057-55429 GCF_002891405.2 Cryptotermes secundus | reverse complement strand
TATCACCCTTGCTGTTGAGATCCCTACTCTGAAGGAATAATGAAGTTCGGTGAAAGTACATCCATTTGCTAGATATCTGAAAAAACGAAAAAAAAATATAGTTTTTACAAATGGTACATAATGTTTTAATTTTTAGGTAAGGAAGTGATGAAACGATGGAAACATCTACGTGACGCCTTCGCCAAGGCTGAAAAGAATGCTAAAGAAAGCAAAACTAGTGGCTCACAAGCTACCAAAAAAAGAAAATACATATTCAATGACGAACTTCAGTTCTTAAAGAAAATTTACGAAAAAGCAGAAACCACAGAGAGTTTCATCGTAGAAGAGAAGAACGATGAAACCAATGGCATCTCACAACAACCTGAGAAGACAGTACATGAGGTAGGCCTAACTACTGCAAGAAAGGAAAAGGCTCTTCCTAGTCAACTACGAAGGAAACACAAAAAAGGACGAAGTAGATTTGCAGATTTTAAAAGCTTTGGACAAAAGAGAGCCTGAGATACCGAACCCCCAAATGTCCTTCTATCACAGTCTACTGCCGCATACAGAGAATTTTAATAGTGATGAGTGGCTCCAATTCCAAATGGAGGTTCTTCGGGTCATTTCCAATATTAAGAATCAAAAGGTTCCAGCTCCTCACTACCAAGGGTACACTACACAATCCTCTTCGCAGCTGCAGCAACATTGCCAACCAACGCCATACAATCCCCAACCACAGTCCTTTCCATAGCCACTTGAACAACCGTTTCCTAACGTTCAACATTACTCACAACCTCCACATCTCCGACCTTACGACCCACCATCAATTCCCTCAATTTCCAAACAAAATGCACTACCCATTCCACCATCCCAAACAAATCAAATTACAACTCTGACTTCCTACCCCACACAACCTTCACTTCTTCTTCCACATTACGACCCATCCCCGTCTCTCGTAATAAAAGATAAAATAAAAAAACTACAGCAGCTGAACATTTTGCTGAGTGCAGCTGAGTGCAGGCAGCACAATGGACGTCAATTTCTAATTGTGTGTATATTTGTGAATATAAAGTGTCTTTGTGGACATAAAGTGTAGGTGTTTCGAATAGTATATNTTTTCTAGAAAGAATAACCTTTAAGTGACGGCACTTTAAATTCCGGTAATGGCAGCGGGACGGATTTGATTTAAATACCCGCAATTTTAAAGCAATAAAAACTGTAATCACTTCCTAAAATTGCTGATTTCTACAATTTTTGTGATAAACGAACCAAATAAACGCTGTTTTTTCTAGAAAGAATAACCTTTAAGTGACGGCACTTTAAATTCCGGTAATGGCAGCGGGACGGATTTGATTTAAATACCCGCAATTTTAAAGCAATAAAAACTGTAATCGCTTCCTAAAATTCCTGATTTCTACAATTTTTGTGATAAACGAACCAAATAAACGCTGTTTTTTTCTAGAAAGAATATAGAATCAGATATTGTAATTTACAGACTTTATAAAATGTGTAAACATTTTTAGACTGATTCCAAGTATAATATTCCCAAATTTGTCATCTGTCTACAAGAATTCATACAGTTCTTGGAACTAAGAATGCTGTGTGTAGATGTGGCAACACAGCGGATGGTTATGTAGACATGTTTAGTCTTGCATGTCTCAAAGCTTATCTAAACACCGTCTTAAGTGTAACAATTTTATTGTAGTTTATTGTAGAACTACAATAAAATTGTTACACTTAAGACGGTGTTTATCTTATATATATTGTGCGAGTGTAACAGGATGCTCAAATATAATATTGTAAACTTATCCACGTACCTTCTTTCGGTATTAAGAGATGTTGGCGCGTATCTCTTCGTTTATAAGAACTTTGATTGTTTATACACAACAACTTCTCTGTTCTGACCTTGCTCGGTTAGTTTATCAGAACTCTCAAGGCTATCGTCTTTATACCACAGACAAGCAGTGTGATGCAGCTTCAAAGTGTCGCAGCGAGAACAGTGATATTGTCAGCTCACCATGGCGTCGTCTCGTTTGGAAGATTCAGACATTTTTCAACTCATAAATGACTCGGAATCAGATTGTTTTACCGACAATTCTGGGAGTGTCGTTGAGGATGTGATTCAGAAATGGATTTCGACGAAGACCCATCATCTTCGTCGGCAACCTGGGGACCACCACACCAGCATGGCAAGAGGAGTGTGAATAATTATTCAGGTGGAGCTGTGCGGTTAAATACCAATGAAGCTCCACACGTGAATAAGGATTCCACCCCTTTCTGCGATTTCATGCTGTATTTCGCAGGGATTATCCGTCTGCTGGTGGAAGAGACGAACAGGTACTACCATCAGCACGTAGACAGACGTCAAGACGGGCCTTCTCCGCGGCCTGACG
>NW_019725464.1:51349-52784 GCF_002891405.2 Cryptotermes secundus | reverse complement strand
ATGGGCAAGACGAAATTATCTGTGTGACAATTTCGCGCCACAAGATGACAACAGGATATAACTGTTCAGAATTGTCAGATCCAGGAGATGGAAAAATAATTTATTTGTCCATTTCCAGGTTCGACGACAGATGCTATAATTATAGCATCTGGAACCTGGAACCTGGAAATGGACAAATAAATTATTTTCCATCTCCTGGATCTGACGATTCTGAACAGTTTATGCTATAATTATAGCATCTGTCGTTGAACCTGGAAATGGACAAATAAATTATTTTTCCATCTCCTGGATCTGACGATTCTGAACAGTTATATCCTGTTGTCATCTTGTGGCGCGAAATTGTCACACAGATAATTTCGTCTTGCCCATGTGCGGAACATTCTGGAGCATGCTGGAAGGGGCAGCCCTCACCCTCAACGGCCCAGGGTCGAACCCCTGCCGTTTCATCGGGGTCATTTAGAATAGAGGAGGCCAAACAACAGCACTGGCCGAATTCCTCTACTTCGAAATTGAGGTGTCGACTGTGCTCCTCGCGTGGGAAGTGAAGAACCGTCCGGATAAAGTGCGTGAAGTGTGATGTGGGACTCTGCATTTCCGGATGTTTCCAAGATTTCCACACGAAGCCAAAATTCCGTTAGACGACGCAGGTGGGAAGAGACAACTTATAAAGCTGGTGACCAAAAATCATGTAAATAGAAGAAGGATTTATAACTTAAAATTAGATTTTTAAAAGCCGGCCCCACGCGTGGACTGCGCGACGACATATGGCGTCATTCGTCCCCTTGACTTTATTTTAATGACGCCATATGGCGTCGCTCGGCCCTTAAAGGTTTTCCAAAAGCGCAGACCTAGATGGGATTTGGAGAAATTATATGCTCAAAGACAAAGCGTGCAGGAGACCCTAGAAGAGAAACTCGGTGCAATTGAAGGTGAAAGCGGAAATGCTGAAGTGCAGTGGAACAATATAAAAGAATGCATGTTAGATACTATCAGTGATTTGGTTGGTAAAGTTGAGAAGATAGCAAGAATACAATGGGTTACACATGAGATGATGAGTAAAATGGAGTGAAGGAAATGGAAGAATGTCAACAATGAAGAAGGCAGGAGGAAATACAGGAGACTGAGGAATGAATTGAAAAGAGCCACGCAGAGGGCCAAAAAGAAATATCTTGAGAAGATATGTAATGAGATTACAGAATTTCAAAGAACAGGACGTTATGATTTGATGTCCATGAAGACAAAATAACTAGGAAGGAAAGAGAATCATAGGTTTCAAAATATTGGCATCGAAGACACCCAGGAGAATAGAATATTAGATCAGAGGCAAGTGCTGAAAATTTGGGAAAATTATATTACCGAACTATATGATCGACCTAATCGGCAAGAAACCTTGGAAGTGGAAACGGAAGAAGTAGATACAGACGAGAAAGGACCT
>NW_019725464.1:48491-51198 GCF_002891405.2 Cryptotermes secundus | reverse complement strand
GCCCAAGGACTTTACAGAAGTTACAATGATTGCCTTAAAGAAAAAGACAAAAGCTACAAAATGCAGCGACCATCGCCCAATAAGCCTCATTGCACATACAGCAAAGAAACTTAAAAGAAGAATTGAAAAGAAAATAGAGGATATACTTGGAGAGGATCAGGTTGGATTTAGAAGAGGAAAAGGAACCAGGGATGCAATTGGGATGATGAGAATTATAGCAGAACGAACTTTGGAGATAGATGAAGCTGCGTGCTTGCTTTATAGACTCGCAGAAGGCATTTGACCATGTAAACTGGACCAAATTAATCCAGATCCTAAAGGAAACAGGTATCGATTGGTGTGAAAGAAGATTGATTAGTAAATTGTACACGGATCAGAAAGAGTGCGACTGAAGAGAGGGGAGACAAGAAGTGTGAAGATTGGAACAGGAGTTCGACAAGGATGCTGTTTATCACCAATTCTGTTCCACTTGTACAGCGAATGCCTTACCAAGGAAGCTCTGGATGGGCTTGGAGACTTCAAATTAGGAGGACAAATTATTCAAACTCTGCTACAGGGTATGACNAAATTGGACTTAAATTTGAGAAAGAAACTAGTGAAATGCTACATTTGGAGCATGGCTTTGTATGGGGCTGAAACTTGGCACTTAGGGCAGTAGATCAGAAACACCTGGAAAGCTTAAAAATGTGGTGTTGGAGAAGATCAGTTGGACCGATTATGTGAGAAATGAAGAAGTGTTATTTAGTGTCAGTGAGTAGAGGAATATCCTACATGAAATAAGAAAATGGAAGGCTAATTGGATAGGTCATATCTTACACAGTAACTGCCTTCTAAAAGAAGTTATTGAAGGAAAGATAGAGGGGCGGATAGAAGTGACCAGAAGACGAGGATGAAGACGTAAAAAGATGCTGGACGACCTTGGGGACAGAAAATGATATTCTCATTTGAAGGAGAAAGCTCTAGTTCGATTTAAATGGAGGAACTGTTTTGGAAGAGACTGTGGACCTGTCGTCTGACAGATTACTGATGATGATGAATGTAAACACCTTTTCGCTGTCAGATGAGTTACCCCAAATATTATTCCATACTTCATTATAGGGTGAAAGTAGGCAAAAGAAACTGATTTCACGGTACCAATGTTGCTGACATGTAACATATCTCTTACCGCATAACATGGCCCACTTAACTTCGGAACCAAATGATTGATATGCTATTTCCAGTTTAAGTGGTTATCAGTTTGTAAGCCAAGGAATTTTGTGTGTACTGACTCTTCTATATACTTATTACAGCAGCAAACCAGAGAGAACACTGTTCAATGACAAACAGAAATCGTCTAAATTCTTACTAGAAATTATTACACTAGTGTCATCAGCAAATATTATGGGTATTGATTGGGTATTTATTGTTGGGGGAAGGTCATTTATATAGATTATAAAACGCATGGACTTTTAAATTGCCAGCAGCCCTTTTCGGACGAAATTTAAACGGCCGTAAGTCTTTAACATTGCAGACTTTCAGACAAGACTGCCTATTTTCCGTTCTATGCAACATAGAAATATGAACTAAACAGAATATGAAAGACAACAAAATTTTCAACATATACACAAAAGAGAAAGTTTTAAAATGGAAATTAACTGTGATTATTTTGTCATGAAATGCAAAATATAATATTTATTATATATGTTATGAAATTCCAAAGGGCTTACCCATTGTTTTTTGTCACCATTGATTCATGGTGATATTTTAAATATAATCATACTATATACAATAATATTTTGTTCAGACTGTACATGAGTTTGAACTGTGTCACTTCACAATCTATGATTCCTCACACTCTGACGTGTGTGCCACTTCTCGAAGCAGTCCACCACACAAAGCGCAACATTACACTTTTTACAATAAAAGAGTGTGCTCCTGCTTTTCTTATTTAGAGAACACACATGTCAAAGACTTTTTTTCCCTTTGGTTGGTCAGTGTTGTGAATGTTTCACCTCCAGTCGACTCATTTGGGCTGCAGATGAACTTGGCCTCCCCCGAGAAATGCCACTGACTGTGATATTCGCCTCATGTGACTGAAGAATCAAATCCCGCACCAATGTTACGCGGAATTTTTTACGTGTCATTTTTCCACCACATGACTTGTGTAATAGATATGCACTTAGAATAGTCATATCTAGAAGGTGGAAAAACAATTTCTTTGTCCACTTCTATATCCTCCTAGCAATGCCATAACTGTTTACCATCCTGTCAGATTTATCAACAAAGCCCATGTGTGCACTGTACTCTTCAATTGCATGGGGTTTGACAGCATGGACAGATTCATCTCGGAAGTAGCCATTCGATGGAGGAGGGTGCATATTCATCAGAACATACACATCACGCATGTCTTTCCAACGAACAACACTTAGATGCCCCTTGACTCTTGTAACAATATTCCCTTTTTTCAATTTCATTGATTTGGGCCCGATTTCTTGTGGCATTCCACACCTATCACTGCGAACGGTGCCACACGAATTTATTTTTCTCTGTAATAAATCATCAAGTAATGCTGGAGAACTGAACTAATTGTCCATGTAAATTTTGTGTCCCAAGCCTTCTACACTTCGAACTAGCTGGAGAACAATGCCATGTGTTGATGTAATTTCTTCTGTTGCAAGTTGCTTTTGTTTCCCTAAATAAACTCTCATGTCATATGTATAGCCAAGAA
>NW_019725464.1:40271-45866 GCF_002891405.2 Cryptotermes secundus | reverse complement strand
TGGAAATATCTATTGGTTTCTTGTAACAAGATTTGGAATATTTGCTGGAAAAACAGAATGAAAATGGAAAAAGGAGAGGACTGTGCATTTATACTGAGAGCAGCTGATTCCACTCAGAGGACCAGTGAAGTCTGGTACCTTTGGTGAATCCTCGGGTCTTCTATCATGAAACCTAATTTCCGTTTCCTCTGCCTCATCACCTGATGATGATGATGACATATTTTCATGAGGTTCAATGAACTCATTGAGTTCTTCTAACTCTTCATCAGATTCCTCTTCCATCAATATTTCCTCCAGTTTTTCTGCAGCGAGAAGTTCTGAATATCGGGCATGTTTCTGAGGTTCCATCTTGTGGGAGGGGGGTTTCCAGCTAAATCGAACAAATTATGTTAATTGACAAAGCGAGACTCTCACCTGTTAGTAATACTTGCAAAATAGTGATGCAAAGTAGTTGTAGTAGTGGTTGAAAAGAGTGCCAGTCTGACACTGATACCGAAAGTCACAGTGACGAAGATGCCTTTTACTCACAAAGTAATATTGGCTGATTGGGTTTATACCTCTTCCGAGACACAAAATAAAAATGATATACAATGAAATATTAGACAATCCGACACTGACTTCCTAACTGATAAATTCGCCACTGAAAATCGATCCTTGAATATGGCACACTTCCTTGAAAGCTCTGGAAGCACTGATCTGCAAGCACCGATGAATATTTCCTCCTTACTTTCAGAACAAAGCTGGGCTATATTTGGCTGACCAGGTCATAAGCAGTCATATTTAAACGCAACCAGTACCGTGATAAACGATTTCATTGTTCAGAGCTAACAAATTAACTTCTGACATGAACTTGCGTGGGTTTGTTTTGGTTTCAAACCCAAGATGAAACTGTCGGCACAATTTACTTTCCTGCCTGCATTGTTTTGTCTGGAAGAGAATGTAGTGTGTTTTGGATGGATGTATAGATAAATTTCTTGTTTAAAAATATTGCTCTACTAAGCCTGTATTTTCTAAGGTTGTTTTCTGGAGTTCATTTATATACTGTCCTATATTCAGCACTAATTATCATCAGAATACATTAACCTCCAGGGCTTTTAGTCTGCAAGCAAACTATACCAATTGAGCAACCACTGCTTGTCAGCGAAGTTAGTGACAACTTTTGCGGATAGAGGAGTGTCCCGTGGAAAGTACAACGGATTCCAACGGCCGATAATCTTGGTTTTCTAGTCCAGAGCTGCTTCCATTCAAGTAGCTCCTCAATTATCCTCATGAGGCTGAGTGGACCCCATTCCAGGCCCACTACTTCTCAGAAAATCTGGTAGCACCATGAATCGAGACCTGGACCTCTGGATCTCTAGCTAGGACCTCTGAAACTAGAGAGGCATACATAACCATAAAATATCAATGTGAGGTGGTGGGCACTTCTGCATTGTATTTGGAGGCTCCATTAGAAATTTAGTGGAACAGCAGGTGTCCTTGCAATGTGTATCATTTTCACCATCAAAATGCCATGACAGTATTTTAATTCCTTACTTAAATTGTGGTTATATGAGTTATAACATCATGTACCAGGTGGGTGGGTAACAACATTTTGGAGGCACATATTACCTCCCTTTTTTACCCAAAACATGCAGGCACTGTATTCCTTTGAAATACAGAGTTACTACAAATGATTCATTCCATTTCAAAACACTATATTGGTCATCCCGTGCTTTTCCGTTTACAGAGACAACCAGTATCCTTAAACTGCTGATACCACCGTAGAATGCTCTGTTTACATGATGGTTTCTTTCTGTGTTCTGCTCTGAATGCACGCTACACTGCGATAACAGATGAGCATCTCGCATATTCCAACACACAGAAACTCTTTTCTAGCTTTGTCTCCATTTTGTTAGGCACTGCATTCATGCTGTCAACTGGTGTATCATGATGCAAACTTGGTGAGTTTGTGGTTCTTTTCATGTATCAATCATACATAGGTAAGTCAATAAGTAACTTACAAATGGATATAGAACTTAAACAAATAAGAGTATCGATTTGAAATATGCTTTTATTTCTCAACATAATCTAACTGTACATCGAGGCACTTAACCCATTGTTTCACAAGCCTCTGAAAACCAGCAGCATAAAATTCTTTGGGCTGCTGTCAGAACCAGGCGGTGACTTCCCTACAGTTACCCATGCCACTGCTATTTGTTGTTCACACGGCATGGCCTACCTCATAATGCATGACATGTTAGGTTTTCACAAAGTCTGTGCACGATGGGCATCGCGCATGCTGACCTCACACCATAAAATGCAAAGAATGGGTCTGACATTACAGCATCTCAATCGCTATCACGACGAATGACATAATATGCTAGCCCAAATTGTCACAGGTGATGAGTCTCGCTCCAAGCGACTTCCATTTGTATGGCCTTCTTAAACATCATGTTTTGGCTGAACATTTTCCCGACGATGAAGCTGTACAAAGTCACTGCCTGGTTCCGACAGCAGTCCAAAGAATTTTATGATGCTGGTTTTCAGGGGCTTGTGAAACGATGGGACAAGTGCTTCAGTGTACAGGGAGATTATGTTAAGAAATAAAAGCATTCTTCAAATCAGTACTCTTAATTGTTTAAGTTCTATATCCATTTGTAACTTACTTACTGACTTACCCTCGTATTTGTATGTGTAATACTTTGGAAAATATAGTGTTTTGAAATGGAATGAATCATTTGCAGTAACCCTGTATTACTACGTAGTGGTCATATGCAAAGGTACATGGTGTTATAACCCAAAAGGCAATCCAAATCTCCACTGTCATAGGTCTCACGTAATTCATTACTTGTTCATCCAACAACCATTTATTGGTGCACATTTAAAAATCATGTAAAAAAGTTCATATTAGTGGGGACAGTTGGCCTTGAACCTGAGACCTTGCGAGTAGTATGCTGTCATGCTAACCTCTAGAAAACCAGGGCAGCTCAACAGTCATTTCTGTTACAACCACACTTAATGTTTTCCTCTTGTTCTAGAGGGAGTCGCGTGGAGCTCATCATGTATCTGATTGTTCTCTTACTCTCATCACTAGCAATTCTCTCACATCTGTAGTGACTGTGTTTTCTTCTTTGTCGATTATCCCACTGTATTCTGTGCACAGCTCTAATGCTTTACACAGAATACAATGGAATAAAGCAGAAATAATCCCATTATATTCTGTGCAGAACATAGAGCTGTGCACAGAATGCAGCGGGATAAAGCAGAAATAATCCACAAAGAACAACACAGAATTACTATAACAACAGCAGACAACCAAGCCAATACATGAGCTCCATATGACTTCCTCTAGACCAAGAGAGACATAACTTAGTATGGTTCTAACAAAGCTCACTGCTGAAATACCCTGGTGGTCAAGAGGTTAAAACTGAAGGTCAGTATTCACAAGGTCTCAGGTTAAACCCAACTCTCCCCACTAATTAATTTTTTAATTCGCATAGTGGGGGTTGGGTCCACTAGGCACGTCAGCCACTGATTGGCCTATCGTAGCCTGCCCCGGGTGATTATGATGGAGAATTTGGTGGAATGAACATTGGCAGGGGAACCGAAGTACTCGGAGAAAAACTGCCTCAGTGCCACTTTGTCCACCACAAATCCCACTTGACAAGACATGTGCTTGAACCCGGGCTGCTGTGGTGGGAAGCAAACGACTAACTGTTTGAGCTATGTTGCGGCCTAACTGTCTCCACTAACATCAAAACAACTTTTTCAGTGTAATATGTTGCAATATTCAAATAGACAATTTTAACTTAACACATTCCGGACCGGTGGTTTAAACATTTAAATCACCCTGGGGGCCGGCGTTTTTAAACCTACTACCCTAACTTGTGCACTGTTCAATTTAAAAATATAAAATCTCCTAATTAATTTTATGAACTGAAATTTTTGGAGAACACTTACCAGAGCTCCTAGAAGTGCTTGCGCCTGTGATATCTCTGGAAAAGTTCCCATTTGTGAAGAGGCATTACGCAGAATTTGCACATGTAGACAGTTCTACTCTTCTTCTTGTGCTCTGCACGCACACGCACTGCCTAGAAGGGTGTTTCTTCTTGCAATATTCACTCTTCACAATTTTCACGAGAATATGTTTCCACATATCGCCCTAGAGTCGGCCAGGAGGGTCTACTTGAGGCCTCTGGCGGGTGCGAACAGATGGCCCCGGCTGCACTACGTCTGTGTCTGATGCAGGTACTGCCGCCACCGTGACGTCAGTAGCCCAAGCTTTTGCCAGTTTCAACAGAAATGCTTTGTATTTCAAAGTAGAATTTCTGTTCACCTTTTTGAAAACCGTAAATGAATTGAAAATTGCACAGTTTATAAGCCACAGTGCAACTTTTTTCGTCCATTTTACTGTTTTCCTAGGAAGGGAATAATATGCCAAGAACTGGTCGGCCCTATCAACTCCTTTCATGAACATATTATACTCGGAAATACAAAGAGGCTTCTTTACTTGCCCGTGTCGTCTTTGAACATCGACCATGCTCGAATTGTGAATAGTGGAAACCATAATAAAAACGCGAGTATCCCTCCAGGACTGAAGAAGAATGTTCCCCTTCTGTCAAAGAAAGTATCTCGAAAAAACAGTGACGCAACTTCAGACACGTCCGTTGGGTCCGATGGCATCTGCTTCACCCCCGGATCACCAGTAAACTTTCCCAAAGTGGGGGTTTTGTCCACTTTATCCCATGTAGCTGTCCTGACACTCGCACTTTCAACGGAGCTCTCACTTTCACTTGACACATTTTGGGCAGCCCTGTGGCCCCCGTCACTGTCACTGTCACTGATACTGGCCTCGCTATCAGAAGACAAAGCAGTTGGCAAATCTGATAGCTCATTGGAGAACATATCTAATATTTCCTGTCCTCCGAGAGATCGCAACTGCTTTCGTCTCTAAGCCATGTTGAACTGGGAGCTGCATGGTTCATGCGTGCAAGCTTGGATTAGAACAAAGCCAATTTTGTTTAGGTATATAATATTTAAGCATTCTGTTGCACTCCATACGATAAATGATATAAACTCCATCTCAAGTGCAAACAATATATTTTGTGTCTTTGATCTTGCTTCCCCACACTACATGTTTCGGCCTCAGACGGCCATCATCAGGTGTATAACACTCACGTCGCTGTCACACTTCACCCAGCTCAAAATTTAACATCTAAAACACTCTCCCTGTCATTATCAACTTCTACTTCGTTGATAGCTGTCCGGCTCGTAGATTATTTCACACACGTCAAATTTGACTTTATTGTAATAGCACCATAATAAAATTTTTAGTTCTAATTTTAAAACCTTTAAATTCTTTCTCCAAATTTTAAAATTTAAAAAATGTTAGGATTATTCGCCCTGTGTTTAAAAGTGCTGCAGCGGCTAGTTCTTGTTTCCACACTTGCAACCGCTCTTACGCCTTTTTTTTTCTGATGTTGGTTGGGTTCCGGTGGCAATGAAAGTCTTCCTCAGGATCGTTTACGGGTCTTGGATTATGAGACAAAGGGTAATGATAATGCGACTGCACACATTACAATTGCTTACTGGTTTAATATATTATTTGCAGAACAC
>NW_019725464.1:32935-36451 GCF_002891405.2 Cryptotermes secundus | reverse complement strand
ATACACGATAGTGAAAGAGAGAGTGCTCCAACAGAGGATGATAGACGTGACTCGCGTAATGAAACACGACGTAGAAAAGAAATATGCTGTACAATTTTAGTATTTTAACACTTGACATTTGTCAGTATATATGATAAATATATATTTTAGTTATTTTAGTATGTAAAGACAAGGCATGCAATGAATTAGTTTGTCGTGGATTGGATCAGCACCTGAAGATGGCACATTGATGCCGAAACATGTAGTGAGAGTGAAAAGAGGGGATAAATAAATGTATGCACTAGAAGACGGATAAAATAAATCATGGACTTAAATCAGTGCAACAGGACGCTAAAATATAACATTATTTTATATATATGGTATTTCTCTAATGTATTCAAATGTCTGCCCTTCTTTCTCGTTGTTACAACTTCCATTACCTCTGTTATTGTTCCGTATGCATGTCCTGTATTTAGTATGTGGTTTAGTATGTGGTTTGCTTAGGTTGTGACAGGAAATGACTCTGGTCGAGTTACTAGATAAGGCAGCAATCATTCCCGAGGTCATCTATGCAGTAGTTACGATTCAAAGAAGCCACACAGCGATATATAGCATTTTGCAACATAACGTGACCGTAGAGGGCCATATGGCCCACCTGGTCCGCAACGCTTGGAAACGTAGAGGGCCATATGGCCCGTCCGGTCCGCAATGTGTTAAGCATAAATGAGAATGATCAGAACTCAATTCAAATAAAATAGGACAAATTAAGTCCTCACCCATCCCCTACAGCAAAACTGAACTCTATGTCCTGACATCACCCAGCATTTGCACATCTATCAAGACAAAGTAAGATAGATCATCTATATCACTAGTACAGCATGAATTAAACGCATGTAATGAAATGCTGTATTTACATGAAGCCAAATAAACACTGTATTACTCTCCCATGTTCAGTGAACTTAATGTTCTTGTGGTCAGAACAATATTCATGCTTTCTGCCAGAAACTGTTACTGCACAACCACTTTTCTATCATTAATCGGAGCCATGCTCGCATCATGGCTCTCTTCAGCGGCTTCCTTTCTTCCTCCCCCTTTTCCATCTTTTGGTTCTAGAACTTGTATCGTCAGGCCTGTCAGGCTTACCACATAACTCCCCTCTCCCCCTCCAACTGTTTCTAATTTGTTTGAGTCAGGAAGTGAAGAGGAGAGACCCACTCGCTGACGAGCAGTCGGGGAAGGCAGGTAACAAATTCTGTTTGGAGTGTTTCTCCCAAATGGGCATGGGGAGTTTTTCCCGTGAATGGCTGGGATGAGCAGTAGCCGAATTGGCGTTTTCAGGGACGTGCAATTATATTTTTTTTTCTGCCTGGGATTGTGTGTATAGCTCCGACCCCCTAAGTGGGCGTGTTTGACTAATATTATGCAACATAACTGTTTCAAAGTGGCAATATTTGATCTGTATTTCCATTGTATTATATTTTATTCTACTGTTTACTTGTCACATTAAACTTTTGTTATTTGGAGTTTTTTGGGGCCATTGTAAGTACTGCTTAGACATCCCGCTCTATCTCGGGAGGTATTAAGAATGCAACAGCAAGAACTAGGAGATGGAAGCGGCGTCCTCCCCTTTCTAGGAAGAAAGATAAAGAGGGGAGGGGCAGCTCAAATCATTTTGAAATATCATACTATGTAAATAATTTTATTAAGCCTTACAAGATCAATAATTTCTTGATATAATTTTTTCATAACCACCACTCAGTGAAAACCCTGATTAGTGTAAGAAATTACATTTCCCCAGATAATCATTAAATTGGGAATTTGCCATATGAACAGAACAAGTTGGACATCTGATACAAACTGCGCTAATGCAAGAAATGTCAATCACATCTGCCCAATGCTCACACTTGTCCTAACACCTTCTTTCCTTGCTATTCCCTCACTGTTTAGCATAACCCCAAGGCACAGGGCCACCACCCTCTTTGAATAAATCTGTGAGGAAGCACCCCTGCGATCCCACCCAGGAATAATGACTGCCTAATTCCACTGGTCTCCTCAGATTCCTACATTCACCTCTGCCTTATGGTTCAAATCAGCCATCTGCACTGACATCTGTCCGGGTCCCCACCACTACTGTATGCAGCCCAAGAGGTGAATGGTACTAGCTCACTCAGAGATGGAGAATGCCTATCACTGGAAACAGCTCTTCCAGGACTGTCAATATATGGGTTACAATTATATAGTGCCTTAGAGCTTCCAAGTTCTAACAAAGAAAATCTGTGAATTCTCTGTAATCAGTAAGTTCTCAAGTAGTGAATGGTGTTCTAGCCGACCACCTTCCTAAAAATGCCACAACTATCATGAGGTGAGACCTTAGTCCCAGGGATACTGGTGTTCCAGATACCGGGGTGGGAACACACTTCGGGGTTTATGAAGTACAGGATCTCCAGAACCTGCACTGTATATTACTGTCTTAATTTAAAATTGTGTATAGTGACTGTCAAACAAGAGGCAGCCAAAGGTCATGCTAGATGCCAGTCCCGCATTTGTTTACCCAGATGTTTATCTTAAAACTTTCCAGGTCTCCATCAAGACCCCTTCTGGCAAATCTTGTACAATTACAAATCATGAATTTATCACTCAAATTACATGTCTATCTCCACAGAAGAGGACACTAGGAGCAAACTGGCAATGTTAATGACAACAGTGGCACCATAAGCCTGAGGAAGACTATGCTGAATTATACTTAGATGGTCCCAGGATGGTACCTGGCTGTAGGCATGCCTCTCAGGGTGTGAAAACAATGTATAAATTGGTCACAACCATATTTAAATAATTTTAGTGAGGGAGTACGATTACAGTGTCCCTGCCTATAAGCACCCCATGAAAATGTATCAGGACAAAAGAAGTAAACTGCACATTTTCTGGACTGAATACTACACAGACATCAGATCATGCCACTTAGGGGCTGAAATGCCCATCAACTACAGAATGTATAAATACAAGATGACACCCTGATTTTGAACTGCCAGACATACACCATACAGAATACAGTGGAATGCCCCTTTACCATTCCTCAATTTAAGGTTGAATTTTAAACGATAAATGATACAAATTCCGTCCTAAGTGCAAACAATATACATTTATATGTCTTTGATCTTGTTCTTTCTACACTACATGTTTCGGCCTCTATCGGCCATCATCAGGTGTATCTCTTAACGTTGCTGCCACACTGAACCCAGTCTAAAACTTAACATTTAAAAACACAATGTAACGTTCTTCGTATTATCAACATCTACATCGTTGATATGTGTCTGGTATGTAGTTTATGTTGCACACGTCAAACCCGATATTCTTGTAGTAGCACTCTAAAAATCTTTAGTTATGATGTTTTTAAAATCTTTTAAAATTTTCTCTAAATTTTAAATTTAAAATTTAAAATTCTTAGGGTTACTCGCCCTATGTCTAAGTGCTGGAGCGGCTAGTTCTTGTTTTCACAGTGTACAGGTGTTATTTAATGTAGTCTTCTTGTGTGAATGC
>NW_019725464.1:21811-29582 GCF_002891405.2 Cryptotermes secundus | reverse complement strand
TTAACAATACAGAGTCACAAACTGTTCAGGTAATCAACTAATTTTTGGACCAAACTGAACTTCATTATTTGGAGGGGGGCAGGTTCACAGCCTCCCAGGGCAACAGCCATATTTTAATTTTACACATATTTTACCATGAAGGAATAGAACATTTTGAATTTCCCGCTTCTACATGTCTGGTGGTCATATTTTAACCTGGAGGTAACAGTACTGTTTCGAGAGTATGGAGCATCTGGCTGACTGGGCCTTGTGCACAAACCTTAGTAACTGATGCATGGGTGATAGAAGTAACTCAATGCACTACAACCCTAATGACACTGTATTAAAGCGAAAGGAAACTGCCCCATTAAAAATATATTGTGACATTATTATTTTCGTTTTAGGAGATATGAAGAAAAGAACATTTTATCACACTTCTAAATCATGACACATTTTACAAAATTTACATACATACTGCCTCCACTTTCAGGGCCAGTCCTGAAGATGGAGTCAGCATGTACTTCCAAAACATCAGCAACACTGCCCACATCCACAAACAGTAACATCCCAAGGGCAGAATTAACTTCAATAATCAATTTCAATGAAAGTCTGAAATCAGTAGAACTTATATAGTCTACCAAAAACAGTTTATCTCATTGCACTGTACAAAACACGAAGCCGCTTCTGATAAAGTTAATATTTCAAAAATAAAGGTGGGCTGAATATTATGGTCAAGCAATTGACACTCCTGCTTCATATTTTGAAGATTTTGAATTCAAGCCTCAGTTCAGAGACAAACTATCCTCACTATCCCCAAGTCCTCCAAAGCACATGATGACTGGCACTGAAAAATCAGCCACAACCACTTCCTTTTCACTATTCATTCAAACCATCCTATCATATGATGATTTATACCTATGTAATTATTAAAGTGTTGTCCAATGATCGATCAGCATCATTTAACAGTACACACCTTTAGTGCACTTGGAGGGGTGGCTAGACTGCTACTCCCTTACTCTGACATTGAAGGGCTCCTACTGATTCACATGCAGTGTGGCAGACTTCATGCTGCAGTTGTTCACCTGACAGCAGTTTCTTCGCTGGAGTCTCTCCAGGACTAACAAGTCACAACCAAGCATAAAGCCTCAGATGAATGACAATTTTAATCCACATACTAGTCTAGTGTCTGGCTATGTACATGACAAAATATTAGCTTCTTTGAACCTAACATCAAATATGCCCGAGAGAAGCAACCAAAGGGCCATGATACACAACAATGTGGAAGGCTCATTTTTTTTTCAGTTTTAGTACATAAAATTGACAAGTAATTTTAATGACAGTTTTGGGGAAAAATAGTACAGCAGGGAGTCTATATATTTCAAAGTGCGGACTCACTGAAACAAGGGCAAGTGGCCAAGAAATGGAGGTAAATACACTGGAAGGATGAATCAATGATGTAGCTAGGGAAGAAGTGGTGATGGAAGACATGGACTACGCAAAGCTAAAGAATAAGAATAACAAACGAAAGACGAGGGATGCATGAGAAACAAGGTCTTGTATGCATTATTCAGAGAAGTTTTCTGGGGTCTCTTGGACACACATGACCATTGGTTTCCAGATAGCGTCTGATCTTCGCAAATAGGTGTGCAGTTTTGTGTTGTTGTGCATCTATTTTCTTTTCTAGTTCAAATCACTGTACTTGATTCTTGGGTCTCTGCAGGGTAGCAATGTATGCCTCAGAACTGATGGGTGTTCCTTTCTCTGTAATGGGAACCAGAATCACCATATCATGTTCCAGAAAACAGCTGTCAACACCTTTCCTACTTAGGAAGCTGCTGTGAACTTGCGTGGAGAGTTAAAGCGATGCCATTCTATGGTCTGTTGTTTTGTCTCCGGCTGTACATGGGGGATCTGTTTCAGCACCACTTACAATCAAAGAAAGTATGATATCTTGATGCCAGAAACTAAGAAGCAATGTCCTTCCTTTGTATTTCATATTCTGGCATCATCTGATGTGGAGCAAACTGTTAAGCCTCTTGAATAACCCAGTTACAATTCCGTACAGGTGATACATTAATCCTGCCTAATGATGTTATCTGCACATGACAAGGTCTCTGATGCCAAGACCATGGCTACTACTTGACTCATCACAAAGGGTTCTACCAATCTCACAACTCTTACTCAGCGATCAACTGTGTGCTTCTATCAACAGCGGCACCAGACGTTTGTCAACATTTGCAAAGATTTCCCCTTAAGTTTTTGATAGCAGTTTCTTATGAGGTTTCTATCAGACAATTTTCTGATGGCTGATGACATCAGGCAAAACATTTTGAAACTTCACTATCCAATGTGGGAAGTTCAAAACTACTGTATGCCAAATTTGAGCCCTTTGTAACCATTTTTGGCTGCAGGGAGGGGGGCAAAACCAGTGACTGCCTCATGTACCTTGCAAGGTTTAAGTTAAACCTCACATAATGAACTGTTAACTGCTTACCTTCAATATGGTGACTGCTGACATATAATGTATTTACCCAAGCCTATAAACTCAACTCCTACAAGATGGGAAGAAAGAAAGAAAAAAGAACATTATCAAATGCATTGCTAAATATCACAATATGACTTTAAAAGAAAACAAAAATACACATGCACATTCAATTTAATAAAGAAAAAGAACCAATACACTTCCTGGGAGTCAAATGCAAATAATTAAAGTATTCAAGAATGAGATGCAAGACCAACCATTACCATTAGGAATATAGTATTGTAACGTGTTGCTGGTTACTGAATACGCCGTAGAGATCTTTAATTGGTTTATTGAAGAATCTACAAGTAACGGCTACAATTACTTATCACACAGTTGCGGGGTTTCACACTTTATAACCCTAATCGCATCAATCTGTTACCACTGTTGCGGGGTTTCACACTTTATAACCCTATGTGCAAATCAGCTCACTCTGTGTTCAGTAGTCTACACGTTTACAGTAGGGGAGCTATACAAGTCTCTCTGTATCACACACTCCCAATTACACAATCACACACACGTCCGGTTCTTCTTTCTGCGACGGCTGCTATACTCCAACTGTAGTTGGCTGACTGGAGAACTGTTGATAATACACTCTCGCTCGACTACTACTGATCTCTGCGACTGTCGCTATATGTCGACTCGACTCGGCGAATGTTACGCTATAACTCGGAAATGTCTTCGGCGATGGCCACATTACAACTAACTTGCAGCCGCTGTGCAGCTCGCTTATATAGCCACAGTGCTTGCCTGTTGCGTGCCACGTCACAGTAGGAGGCGGTTCCGCGTCACCGCGTCTTCCCCGCGCGTTGCGCGTTGCATAGCTACCAGGATGCGGGGACTCGGCTAACTTCGGCTCCGCTCGTGACGTCACTGCAGGGAGAGTGGCGGGGTGATGACTCGCCTATTACGCGAGCGCTACGTTACCGCTACGTGCCGCTGGGAGGTAGGAGTCAACATGTCACAGTAGTATAGACCACTGTAGGTCGCGGTGCAAGGGCCGAGAGGGCCCACCCCTTATACATTCATTCATTCACTCATTCATTCATTCATTCGGAATATATTAAAACAATTTGTCATGAAGACAGAATGAAGGTAAATACTGAGAGTGGTAGTTATGAACTATGTTGTAAGCGATCCCCCAAACCGTGTAAATCATAAACTGGCATATCAATGCATCTGAAACATGCTCTATTCTGGAACAATTAATTGGACATATGAGAATATTAACAAAAATAATTCTTAACTGATGAACCTGCAGATGATAAGTGATATCTGATTTTCTCTGAACAGCAGGTATCACGATTATGGTCTTTTGGGATATGATGCTGTGCGGGTTAGTATGTATATTACCAGGGAACCTCCTGTCTCTAGTTCAGGCAAAGATAATGCCTGTATTGCTAAGTGCTCTACAGTACTGTCAACACCTGGGGTACCCTATCTTGTCAGCAGACATGCAGCACTCTGTTCCTGTGTGCTGATAACTGTAATACATGGCATTTGTGGAAGATATTAGAAGTAGGGGCAATTTTTTTTTCGCTGACTCTACAGCCTTCTTGGGCCTTGGCCTCTGATTTTTCAGTTTCATGATCACTTTTACAGACAGTAGGACTCCTTGGACGAGTGGTCAGCTCATCAAAAGGCTTCTACCAAAACACAGGACACCACAAACACAGAATAAACACATACACATACTAAACATCCATGCTTTGCGTGGGATTCCAAAACCACAAACCCAGTTTCCAAGCAAGTGAAGACAATACATGCCTAACACCACTGAGCTACCGTGACTGGCATAGGGACAATTAACAAACATTATACAAGAGATGACAATATAACATTAAATGTGCTGAGGTTAAGAGCGCATGGAGCTATACCTGTACTCGTCTTCATGGCATGATTCCCACTTAAGCACTGGTGCAAGTTTATATTTACTTTAATGTGCAAAAGTATTCTATTCACTTCTGCTTGCATTTGTTCAAGCACTTAAGATTTTGGCACAAGACTGATGTTAACAGACACACAAAGTACAAAACTGCTTGCATCACAAAGCCAATAACGGAAGATGGGATATGTAGAGGCATATAGTTAACACTAAAACATTTGAATTTTAGTAACAAAAGCAGACTGGTACAAAATTTTCCAGCATCTTTTGGTTAAAGAAAATGCAACTTTTGGGAAATGGTTCCATCTCCCTGGACATGAGAAAGAGACTAACTCCATCTAATGGACCCAGAAGAGTAGGCTTCATAATTTTACTTGATGGCAGAAGCAGAGCCAACTTCAGAAACACTGTCCTTTAATCAAAGTGAGATGAAAATATCCAACTAAGTGCCAGTTTAAAACACGCCTTTCTCACAAATATGTAGACCTAATATAATAAGGTAAATGTCCCTGTACTTAACTAATTAAGCACTACGCTATGAATGTGTATTGGGAAGTGTATTATACCGCCATTTTCTTGACCTCGGCACCAGCTTGAGGTGAGTGGTCTGCTTGACGCCCCGACCGCTTTACTCCCGGTTCCAACTGGATGGGAGGTTGGGTGAACCGTAGTGCCGGTTTCGACAGAATAGAGATGTGAAAATTCTTCACCCCACCAGGACTCTTTTAACTCCGACGCCTCGGTCGTCCAACCCGTAACCAGTCGCTATACTAACTGCGCTATACCGGTTCCAATAATAATAATAACCATTATCACAACCCATCTACCATCCACCAAGGTGCTGAACACAAATCTTACACACTAAAACACAGTGCAATGACGAAAAACACACTAGAGGTGCTGAACACAAATCTTACACATTAAAACACAGTACAACGACGAAAAACGCACTAGAACATGTTTCCTTCCAACACTGTCGAAAATATAGCAACTTCGAAATCCAACGTAAATTAACTAAATTACTTACAATAACGGCTAAAAATTAATCCATCCTTACCACTAACATAACTCGAAATTTACTAAGCAAGAAATGTCAGTTAACACATCAATTTACACCTTTGAGGGGATTCTACCATGGCTGCTACCTGACTGTTTATTTCACTTATGTAATTTATTACACGTGTACATCTATTATCAAAAGGACTATTTCTACATCCTAGGATTTTTGCCTGTATGGCTATATGGAAAACAAAGGAAATGAATGAATAAACTACAGTACGCTGACTCACAGAGCGCAGCACTAGTTACTCCCAATCAGTCGTAACAACATAACACAATTTGAATCTAAATTTCGTCCTGTTCAAAATTCCAGTGTCACCAACTTGTGCGTTGTGTGAGTTATGCGTGGTGATCCGTTTTCATTTGACTGACTCTTATATTACTGAAAATATCTGTGGCAGTCTCTTCAGAGTAAAAAAAAAAATAAACCACACCTAACATATACAGAATGGTTGTGAAGAAAAGTCAAGTGTAAATTTGAACTGCCCAACTCAGATCCCAACAAAATGTGTTCCTGCAGCTGCCCAAATATCAGAGCCACGATAAGCAAAATGAGAAACATGTTAACACGTCAAACAACTAAACTAATTCTATGAGCAGTAAACTTATTTTGAAGGCAACAGTTGCACAGCTTGTCTAGAAATGAATATAATTTTATGAAATGCAGAAGTTCATTACCATGTTCACAAAAGCCCACCACTGGTTCCTATTCTGAGCCAGGTGAACCCAGACCACCTTTTCTTCATCTGTTTCTTTAAGATTCATTTAAGTCTGCACCCAGATTTTCCAAGTGATGTCATTAATTCAGGTTTTTCTGGTAGATTTTAGTAAAACCAGTATCTAATTTTAGGAAAATCCATTCAGTTTTCAATTCATTAACTGGGAATAGAAAGATATGGCAGATATTTTTAATTGACCGTTTTCAAAGATGAGTTGGCAATGTGCCACTACTCATGAAATTTAAAAAATTATAAAAACATTAAAGATGAAGAATTCTTGTGCGTATGAAGAGATCTCAAGTAGAATAGTAAAAACTGAGTGCTCCATACATAATTCCACCATTAACATATATTTGTAATGCTATTTTGAGTACCGGTGTATTCCCAGATATATTAAAATATGCTTTGGTTAAGCCTTGCTTTAAAAAAGGAAACACAAGAAATAGCCAATTACAGATCTATATCATTGTTGATTTCCTAATCGAAAATTATTGAAAAACTCATTTTCTCGAGNGTATTTTGGCTCCTGAACAGTATGTATTTAGGGCTCATCTTTCAACTGAGAAGGCGGCATTCTCACTATTATACAGTATTCTTACAGCTGTGAATGTATTTTGGCTCCTGAACAGTATGGATTAAGGCTCATCTTTTGACTGAGAAGGCAGCCTTCTCATAATTAGACAGTATTCTTACAGCTATGAATAATAAGCAGACTGTGGGGGGTGTTTTCTGTGATTTGCAAAAGGCTCTTGAGTGTGTCAATCATGAAAAACTCGAATTTTACGGAATAGGAGGTACTTTCAAAAAATTAATTAAATCACATTTAATTGGTAGATGTCAAAGAGTTGTACTGGGCAATACAAATAATAGTAATAAAATATCAAAGTGGGAAATAATCAAACATGGAGTTCTGCAAGACCTCTTGGACCTCTGCTGTTCCTAGTTTATATTAATGATTTACCCACAATCATAAATAAAGATAATAATATTGTACTGTATGCTGATGACACTAGTATTACAGTTGCTGATTCAAATAATTCAAGTTTTGAAACAAATCTTAATCAAATCATTAAATATATAAATGCTTGGTTTAATGCCAATTTGCTTTCCTTGAATTTCAGTAAAACTCAATATTTGGCTTTTTAATCTACGAAACATTGTAACATCGTTACCCATATTAATTATGATCAGACCTTTAGCCCAAATGTATTGGAAACTAAATTTCTTTGTTTGATTATTGATGATAAGCTGTTTTGGAAACAGCATATAAATACTGTCACCAGTAAAATTTTCTCTGCATATTTTGCACTTAGAAATAGAAAATATATAGTATCATTTGAAATTTGAAAGCTAATTTATTTTGCTCATGTACACTGTATTAAGAGTTATGAGATAATCTTCTGGGGTAGCTCCTCTTATGCTACGAAGGTGTTTATTTTGCCAGAGAATCATTAGAAATGTAACGAATGTTAAGCCAAGATATTCATGTAGGGAAATTTTTATGAAATTGGAAATAATGATGTTATATTCCCAGTATATATATTCCTTACTATTATATACAATTAATAATAAATTTATTTATTTAACTTAAATAATGAGATTCATAAA
>NW_019725464.1:16431-21619 GCF_002891405.2 Cryptotermes secundus | reverse complement strand
CAACGCAACAGTGCAACAGGCAACAGTGAAAGGAATAGAAGCCGGCTGAGCAGCAAGCAAGTGTTAGTGTGTGATCAACAGTTCTCGAGGCAGCAGTTATGAGTTACGGATGCGCGTGCGAGAATCAGTGATAGTTCGTGATAACCGAGTAATAATTGGGAGTGTGTGATACAGTGAAACATATATAGTTCCCATACTGTGAAACGTGTAGACTACTGACAATAGAGTGAATTAAATATTGCATATAGGGTTATAAAATGTGAAACCCCACAACTTTGTTATAATTAATTTTAGCCGATATTTGTAGGTTGTTAAATAAACCAATTAACGATCTCTACGGCGTATTCAGTATCGAAACATGTTACACTTGTGTCAGAAGTGAGATGTACAGTATTTATCAGGAATGAAAGTTTTCAATCATCTTCCACAATCAATAAAAGATTTGGCTAATGATGAGAAATGTTTCCAATCGATATTGAAGGAGTTTTTGTATCATCGTCCTTTTTATTCTATATCGTAAATGAATATTTGACAGAACAATAACCTTGATACCTTTTGTATGGTTTTTAATATATAACTTATTATGTTGTTAGACATATCTCATAAGACAGTATAATGAATAATATGAATATTGAATATATGACAGAACAGTAACCTTGATACCTTCTGTATGGATTTTAATATATAATTTATTATGTTGTTACACATAAATCATAAGACAGTATTATGAATAATAGTGATAATCAGCACTGAATATTTGTGCAAAAAATTAGCCATTCAGGAGCAAAATCCTAATAACACATTAACATTGGATTGTACATCAGTATTTTGCTACTGCCTAGGGTTTGAAGAACTAAAATGTTCGAGCTCCTGCTCTTCTTCAGTTTGTGGGATTGCTGTTACTCTAAATGACAACCATGTAGAACTGTAACAATTGTATCTATTAAATTGTATATATGAAATGTACAAAACAGCAGTGAAGCTATGTGCAATGGCGATGTTCAAAAGTTTGCTGGTCCTGAAAAGATCAGTTGTGTCACTGCGAGTGCTCTGGCAGAATCAACTACTTTGCAGTAGAGAGAGTTTTACGGCCGTCCGGTTAGTCTGCCTGGCCGGTGATATAGTGTGGCGTGCGAAGGTGGAGATAGCTGTTGCCTACGACGTGTTGGCTAAAGTTGCGGCACCTAAGTTAGTTGTCTGGTCGTGGTGTGGCAGCAGCATTGGTTGCCTGATCGGAGTGCGGCAGTTGCCTGATCGGAGTGCGGCAGCTGGGTTAGCTGCCTGGTCATGGAGTCTGGTTGCTGGAAGACACCTAGTTGCGGAGCGCGGTTGCTGGAGAGCTGCGGTGGCTGCGTTGGTGCAGTGCAGAGATGTTGACTCTGCTGAGTGTATGCGATCACTGACTGGCTGATGTGGTCATTGAAGATTGCTGGTCAGGTCAGGTCATGTTACAACTGACGGTCAGTCAGCCTGTCGGTCTTGGTGTCGAGCCCCAGTTGGGGCTCATGACCAGATATTTCTTTTCAATGAAAGTTACAGTCCTGTCCATGTGTAGCGCCCTCTCTGACGAGAGGTCGGGTCTGTCATCTTTCATTCAGTCTGTATTAAGACTATTGTTTGTATTTACATACATTTACAAATTCACACTTAATCCTTACTTCTATGTACAATATATACACAGCCTCTGTCAGTCCAGGCTACGTACAGCAGATTAGGCTCTTTACATATGTATATATATATTTCCTAGTAGTATTAGCTACCACGGCAGTCTAGTCATTTGAACGGTCGTATGCCTGACCGCTGCCAAGTTTAAGCCTCTTATACTTTCTGTGTCGGGCTTCGCCTTGTCCGATGTTGCGAACATTCTCATTATCATGATTTTGTATGACTTCTGCTTGTTGCCTGCATAATTTTGTTATGTAATCATATACGTACGGGATTTTGAATGCCATGTGCAAATCGCGGACCGGTGTGCGCCTTGGAAAATTGCCAATCGTGCGGAGAACCTTGTTTTGCAGGCGCTGCAATTTCATTAGATGAGTGTCTGCCGCAAACTCCCAGGCGGGACTAGCATAAGTCATTATAGATCTAATAAGAGCTTTATGGAGGGTCAGTTTAATGTTAGCGCTCAATCGCTCACTTTTGAAAAGGAAATATACTCTAATGAATGTTCTGAAGGCCTTGGCTTCGATCATTTCTATGTGTAATCTCCAAGTCACTCTCTTATCGAAGATTACACCTAGATATTTTGCACTATTTACAAATGGAATATTTCTTCCATTTAGAGTAAGACAAGACTCAGGCGGTCGACGACCACGAGAGAAGTAGACCCCCCGAGTCTTATCTTCATTAATTTTTATATTCCAGCGCTCACACCAGGTCTCCATTGAGCTGAGACCGCGCTGGAGTTTTCTAACAATAAAACCCTCTTTGCGATCTGTCGCATATAGACAGGTGTCGTCCGCAAAGAGGGCCAAATGAATACCGTGAGTTTGAGGGGCATCAAAATATACATGTTGAAAAGAGTGGGGGAAAGCACCGAACCTTGTGGCACCCCTGCTTGCATTTCCCTTGGCGTTGACATTTCGCCTTCAACAGAGACCCTGAATTTACGTTTAGAGAGAAAGGACCCAATAAGCTTGGTCAAAGAGTTGGGGAATTCCAATTTTGATAATTTAAACAGCAAGCCTGAGTGCCACGTGGTATCAAAGGCTTTTTCGATGTCCAAGAACACTGCAGCCGTAGACATTTTATTGTTGAAATTAAGGGTCACGTGGTCCGCCAGCCTCATACATTGCAATGTCGTGCTGTGACGTGCACGAAAACCAAACTGACTTGCGTTGAGCAGGTCTCTTTCTTCAATATGTTTATGGAGGAATTTCAAAATTGCTTTTTCGAATAGTTTTCCTGTCGTGGACAGGAGGCTGATCGGACGTAAATTTTGAGGAAATTTCGGGTCTTTACCCGGTTTAGGTAAAGTTATTATTTTTGCTTCCTTCCAAGTATTTGGAAAGTGAGAGAGCCGAAAACAGTGATTGAATAAGTGAGTTAGGTGAACCAATGGTCTCCTTGGAAGGTGCCTGAGGCATTCATTTGGGATGCCGTCAATTCCACAGGCCTTTTTTAATTTCAGGGATTTTATTAATTTCTGAACGTCACATGGTCTGATCCTTAGAGGGGGGTTTTCATCCACGGCTTCCAGCAGAGCTTGAACTCTAGCCTCCACCCGCTGTTCATGGTTTTCGTCGCACAGGTCATGTGGCGTGAATTGAATTTCCAAACAGTCGGCAATTTCATTGGCTTTTTCAGAAGGATGAAATTTTAGGCCAGAAGAACCATGAATAGCAGTTGGTGCCCTTGGTCCGTCTCTCTTAAGGAGAGATTTCGCAATGGGCCATATACACTGAGGTGTGACTTCAGCGTTGCTTATTTTTGTTTCCCACCGTTCAAGTGCCTTTTTACGGGTCATTCGCCTGATTGATTTGGTGACCCAATTGACTGCCGTTTTACACGCTGGATCCCTGGTTTCTTGCCACAGTTTTCGTAGCCTCTGTTTATATTTTATCAAACGATCTAGACCAGGAAGATCGTTGTTTATGTCCGAAAGTGTAACTTTACTTGTCGACAGCCTATATGCCGAAGCAATAGAGGCTGCAAAGTCGCGTGCCGCTTTATCGGCTTCTACCCCCGAATTTATTTCTAGTTTAGGTGATATTAGTTCAGAAGCGAGGCTTTGAAACCGCTCCCAATCTGTAAATTTTTCAATGGGTTCCGAAAGGTTGCTAATTTTAACGTGATCCAGTATGTGAAATACTATTGGTAGGTGATCTGAATCCAAAATATCAGAGACGACGACCTCTGACATTCTGATATTTTTGTGAACCACAATGTCTAGCACGTCACCATTTCCCGCAGGGGAATAGTGAGTGGGGCACTGTGGAGCTGAGATTTCGAAATCGCCCATATCAAATAAATCCATAAGTTTCAAACCTGAGGGGTTTGAAACTCTACTATTCCAAAATGGGTTCTTAGCATTCAAATCACCTGCCAAAATAGACTTTCGTCTGAAGCTTAAGAGCTCAGTGATGTCAGCATCACTCCAGGCTTTGCCTGGAGATTTATAAACAGCTGCAAGCAGCACTTCGCTATTACCAATTGGTATGCAGACCCCTGTCGCTTCTACTGAAACAAGGGGTGGTAGGTCTACATGGTTGTGGGGAATGCCTTTTCTTACTGCAACGGCAGTTCCGCCATTTCTCCCGGACTGGCGGTCGATTCTATAAAAGTAGTAATTTGGAATAAAGAACCTCTCGTGAGGTTTCAGATGTGTCTCTGAAAACAGGGCCACATCTACGTGTAGGTCTTGCAGCTGTTTACTGAGCTCATAGCGCTGCCTCCCAATGCCATTCGCATTAAATGCTATGACTTTGAGGGGCCTATGTACTCTAGTGGCCATTTTGTTTCATTAGGCTTAAAACAATTTTGGTAATGGCCATTATTTTTTCCTCTTCGGACACTGCACCACTGACCTCTGTCATAATCTGCTGTACTACAGTCACTACTCTCAACATATTGTCGAGAGATGGACTGTTTACATGACTAGCCTGAGTTGACTGACCTGTTTTTGGTTCCTGTACAAAGACCGGGATGCTCGGTTTCGTGGCTTTTGGTGGGACTGCCACTGGAACTTGGAGAGTCTGAGGTCGCTGCTCCTGCGATCTGCTGCCACGGAGCGCTGCTGAGAAGGAGACTCCAGGGGTAATGATATTCGAGGAGAAAACACTTTTCCTTGTAGTTTTGGGTGCTCTCTGCGATTTCCTCCTCTGCAGTTCCTCCCTCGCGTGTCTGCAGCCCCGATAGTTTGCGGGATGTGGCTTCTCTCCTTCTTTCAATTCACAATTGCAGCATGCTGGATTGGAGGCAGCGTTCTGCTTCTCAGGACATTCTTTGTGCAGGTGGCCACCCCCGCACAACATGCAACGTGGAGGTTTTTGCCATTGGCCCAGACGTGGCCAAACTGTTGGCAGTTGTGACACTGCGTAAGGCCACTCTGTGCTCTATATGCCTCAACCCGAATGGAAATGTGTGCAAAGGCTATGAAGATGGAAATTTTCTTGAGATTTCGCCGTCCGGGTTAGGGTGATAAGGAAGAGCGGGAGGTTTCTTGCTATCCTTTCGTCTGAAGGCG
>NW_019725464.1:8766-16106 GCF_002891405.2 Cryptotermes secundus | reverse complement strand
GGGTTAGTGGGGGGGGGGGCTGCCTGCTTTGCCTGAGGTTTCCTCCTCGAGCGTAGTGGCTTCTACAACAGAAGTTTCTGTTTCCATAGTTGCCTCCCTGAGGGGGGCGAAGTAGTTTTTCGTGGCAACCTCTGGCTTAGTGTTGCTTCCGACTGCTGCAGTTGGTTTTTTCTGAGTCGGTGCGGTTTCATTGGTACTTTGTCGTTTCCGCCTACGGACTTCTTTGAAGCCTTCCTCCCCGGCTGAAATATTTTTGCCTGATGTTCTGGTCTTTATCAGTGATTTCAGCTCATTTAGCGTGACTGTATAGTTGCCATAGAGCGCACTGAACAGCGTCTTGCCGGAGAGGGACTTACAGTAATTTATCCTATTTTCATCGGCGGTGCTGACTTTTGCCGCCCATTCTGCACTTTCTCCAATTGCAGCAGTTGTGAAACCGGCAACGTCCTCAATGCTTCACAAGATGTCGAATAAGCGCCTGTACTGGGTTTCGGCCTCGGGGTATTGTCGTATGATTTCTTTACATTCGGCCTGAAGAACGGCACATTTTTCAGCCCAGAATGCCTGGTAACCCGGCACAGGGACGCCAGCCATTACTGGCTGGACACTTACAGATTAAACACCCGGCCGATTACTGACGAATAGAACAAATATTGAGACACAACTCACTGCCCGCACTGAATTCACAATGTTGTCCAGACACAAGAATTCAGTCCAAATTTCTCATCCAATATCCAGTTTTGTCGAACAGACTTTCTCCTTACTGAATGGTCAATCCCTATGAACTCGACGAATGAATCGAATCTCGATGAATCCCCGAATCTGAATGAATCGAATTGAATCTTTGAATCCCCGAATGAAGATTTCTGGGTTGGAACTCTGTCTTTTATACCAATCTTGGTGGGCGGAGCTCAGACTTGTAGTTGCTATTGTGAGCGCTTACTGGCTAGCGCATATGATAATTACGAGTGAGATGGACAGCGAGTGCTGTATAAATATAAGTCATGGCAGCAATGTGATTGGTTAGGGCATGTGATGACGAGAAGTGAGCTGGATGGCGAGTGCTGTATAAATATAAGAGCTGACAGGAGTATGCAGCATTCATCCAGTTTAATTCAGTTCATCAATCCAGTTTAATTCAGGAGATGATCGATTGGTGATGAGTGGTGATGAGATTCGAGACACATGATTCGGGGGGGTGATTCAGAGAGTTATTGATTCGACTGCAGTTGCCGGAGATTCATAGTGGACGTGGAGTTGAGGAGTTCGATTCGGAGTTAGTGTGCTGTTGTATACGTCAGAGCGGATTGGATTCGATGCGGAATCGGGATCGAGTGGTGGATTCGAGATTTTCTGTTTGACAGGACAGGACTGATTCACGCTCAAGGAGAGTATTAAGGAGTTATATTGCTGGTAGCTCTGAAATTCTCGATCCTTTGTTGTTAAAATTATCAGATTTTGGTTGAGGCCTGTGTCGTGTCGTGCCGTGCCAGACATGGCGGGCGCCTCGGTGCCTGGCTACCATGCATTCTGGACAGAGAAAAGAGCCTCACTACAGGCAGAGTACAAGGAAAACGTAAAGCAATATCCTGCAGCAGATGAACACTACAGGAGACTGTTTAAAATCATCTGTGATATTGAGGATGTGGCCAGCTTCACACCAGCCACAATTGGAGAAAGTGTTGAGTGGGCGGCAATAATAAATGCCGCTGAAGAAAGCAGAGAGGGCTATTGCAAGGCTCTCAAGGGCAAGATTTTGTTCAGTGCTCTGTACGGAACCTACACAGTTACACTGAACGATCTGAAGTCCCTAGTGAAAGCCAGAACATCGGAGGCAACAAAAACCCAGACGAAGCCCTCCCAAGAGGAAGACTTCAAAGAGGTCCGAAGGCGGAAACGGCAGAGCACAACCGAGTCCGCCCCGACTTCAAAGAAGGCAGCGGCTGCCACAGGCAACACCAAAACCAAAGAGGTGCCTACCCGCAACTACTTTGCTCCTCTCAGGGTGACGACAATGGACACCGACTCTGCTGGTGACGGAGCCACTGCGCTGGAGGAGGGATCCACTACTCTGGAGGTGGATACATCAGGGAGAGCAGGCAGGCCACCCCCAATAATTATAACGACCACTGTAAACCTAATTCAATTGCAGAAGCAACTTAAAAATGTGGTCAGTGGTGACTTTGAGTTCCGTAATACCAAAAGCGGGACCAGAGTCATCACCAAAAGCATGGCGGATTTCGAAGCCGTCAAGTCCTATCTCTCAAACAACAAACTTTCCTATTTCACCTTCTTTCCGAAGTCCCTAAAACCCATTAAGGCTGTAATCCGTCACCTCCCCCACAACACCCCGGCGGAAGATATTTCTGAGGGATTGGTGACCCTGGGATTTGACGTGGTTAGCGTCAAGCAGATGACAACCACCCGAGGGTCGCCTTCAGAAGGAAGGATATCCAGAAACCTTCCCCTCTTCCTTATAACCTTACCCAGGACGGCAAAATCCCAAGATATTTTCAAGCTAAATAACCTTTGCCATATTTCCATCCGGGTCGAGGCTTATAGAGCACAGAGTGGCCTTACGCAGTGTCACAACTGCCAACAATTTGGCCACGTCTGGGCTAATTGTAAACAACCTCCCCGTTGCATGTGGTGCGGGGGTGGCCACCTGCACAGAGAGTGCCCCGAGAAAGAGAACGCTACCTCCACTCCAGCGTGTTGTAACTGTGAGCTGAAGGATGGGGAGAAACCGCATCCCGCTAACTACCGCGGCTGCAGTCACGCGAAGGAGGAGCTGCAGAAGAGGAAATTGCAGAGAGCACCCAAAACCACAACAGGAAGGGTGTTCTCATCAAATATAGTCACTCCTGGAGTCTCCTTCGCGGCGGCTCTCCGAGGCAACACGTTGCAGGAGCAGCGGTCTCAGACTCTACATACACCAGTGGCAGTCCCACCAGCAGTCAAGAAACCGACCGTCCCGGTTCCTGTACTGGAACAACACACAGGTCAGTCAGTTCAGGCTTCTAATGTAAACAGTCAATCTCTCGACAATATGTTGAGAGTGGTGACTGTAGTACAGCAGATTATGACAGAGGTCAGTGGTGCAGTGTCCGAAGAGGAAAAAATAATGGCCATTACCAAAATTGTTCTGAGTCTTATGAAACAGAATGGCCACTAGAGTTCATAGGCCCCTCAAAGTCATAGCATTTAATGCGAACGGCATTGGGAGGCAGCGCTATGAGCTCAGTAAACAGCTGCAAGACCTACACGTAGATGTGGCCCTGTTTTCAGAGACACATCTGAAACCTCATGAGAGGTTCTTTATTCCAAATTACCACTTTTATAGAATCGACCGCCAGTCGGGAAGAAAGGGCGGAACTGCCGTTGCAGTAAGAAAAGGCATTCCCCACATCCATGTAGACCTACCACCCCTTGTTTCAGTAGAAGCGACAGGGGTCTGCATACCAATTGGTAATAGCGAAGTGCTGCTTGCAGCTGTTTACAAATCTCCAAGCAAAGCCTGGAGTGATGCTGACATCACTGAGCTCTTAAGCTTCAGACGTAAGTCTCTTTTGGCAGGTGATTTGAATGCTAAGAACCCATTTTGGAATAGCAGAGTTTCAAACCCCTCAGGCTTGGAACTCGTTGATTTATTTGATAGGAGTGATTTTGAAATTTCAGCACCACAGAGCCCCACTCATTATTCCCCTGCGGGAAATGGTGACGTGTTAGACATTGTGGTTCACCGAAATATCAGAGTGTCAGATGTCATCGTCTCTGATATTTTGGACTCAGATCACCTACCAATAGTATTCCACATACTGGATCATGTTAAAATTAGGAATCTTTCGGAACCCATTGAAAAATTTACAGATTGGGAGCGGTTTCAAAGCCTCGCTTCTGAATTAATATCACCTAAACTAGAAATTAATTCGGGGGTAGAAGCCGATAAAGCGGCACGCGACTTTGCAGCCTCTATTGCTTCGGCATATAGGCTGTCGACAAGTAAAGTTACCCTTTCGGACATAAACAACGATCTTCCTGGTCTAGATCGTTTGATAAAATATAAACAGAGGCTACGAAAATTGTGGCAAGAAACCAGGGATCCAGCGTGTAAAACGGCAGTCAATTGGGTCACCAAATCAATCAGGCAAATGACCCGTAAAAAGGCACTTGAACGGTGGGAAACAAAAATAAGTAACACCGAAGTCACACCTCAGTGTATATGGCCCATTGCGAAATCTCTCCTTCAGAGAGACGGACCAAGGGCACCAACTGCTATTCATGGTTCTTCTGGCCTAAAATTTTATCCTTCTGAAAAAGCCAATGAAATTGCCGACTGTTTGGAAACTCAGTTCACGCCACATGACCTGTGCGATAAAAACCATGAAGAGCGGGTGGAGGCTAGAGTTCAAGCTCTGCTGGAAGCCGTAGATGAAACCCCCCCTCTAAGGATCAGACCATGTGACGTTCATAAATTAATAAAATCTCTGAAATTAAAAAAGGCCTGTGGAATTGACGGCATTCCAAACGAATGCCTCAGGCACCTTCCAAGGAGACCATTGGTTCACCTAACTCACTTATTCAATCACTGTTTTCGGCTCTCTCACTTTCCAAATACTTGGAAGGAAGCAAAAATAATAACTTTACCTAAACCGGGTAAAGACCCGAAATTTCCTCAAAATTTACGTCCGATCAGCCTCCTGTCCACGACAGGAAAACTATTCGAAAAAGTAATTTTGAAATTCCTCCGTAAACATATTGAAGAAAGAGACCTGCTCAACGCAAGTCAGTTTGGTTTTCGTGCACGTCACAGCACGACATTGCAATGTATGAGGCTGGCGGACCACGTGACCCTTAATTTCAACAATAAAATGTCTACGGCTGCAGTGTTCTTGGACATCGAAAAAGCCTTTGATACCACGTGGCACTCAGGCTTGCTGTTTAAATTATCAAAATTGGAATTCCCCAACTCTTTGACCAAGCTTATTGGGTCCTTTCTCTCTAAACGTAAATTCAGGGTCTCTGTTGAAGGCGAAATGTCAACGCCAAGGGAAATGCAAGCAGGGGTGCCACAAGGTTCTGTTCTTTCCCCTACTCTCTTCAATTTGTATATAAATGATGCCCCCCATACACAAGGCGTTCACCTGGCCCTCTTTGCAGACGACACCTGTCTGTATGCGACAGATCGCAAAGAGGGTTTTATTGTTAGAAAACTCCAGCGCGGTCTCAGCTCAATGGAGACCTGGTGTGAGCGCTGGAATATAAAAATTAATGAAGATAAGACTCGGGGGGTCTACTTCTCTCGTGGTCGTCGACCGCCTGAGTCTTGTCTTACTCTAAATGGAAGAAACATTCCATTTGTAAATAGTGCAAAATATCTAGGTGTAATCTTCGATAAGAAAGTGACTTGGAGATTACACATAGAAATGATCGAAGCCAAGGCCTTCAGAACATTCATTAGAGTGTATTCCCTATTCAAAAGTGAGCGATTGAGCGCTAACATTAAACTGACCCTCCACAAAGCTCTTATTAGATCCGTAATGACTTATGCTAGTCCCGCCTGGGAGTTTGCGGCAGACACTCATCTAGTGAAATTGCAGCGCCTGCAAAACAAGGTTCTCCGCACGATTGGCAATTTTCCAAGGCGCACACCGGTCCGCGATTTGCACATGGCATTCAAAATCCCGTACGTATATGATTACATAACAAAATTATGCAGGCAACAAGCAGAAGTCATACAAAATCATGATAATGAGAATGTTCGCAACATCGGACAAGGCGAAGCCCGGCACAGAAAGTATAAGAGGCTTAAACTTGGCGCCAGTCAGGCATACGACCGTTCAAGTGACTAGACTGCCGTGGTAGCTAATACTACTAGGAAATATATATATATACATATATACAGAGCATAATCTGCTGTTACTAGCCTGGACTGACAGAGGCTGTGTATATATTGTACATAGAAGTAAGGATTAAGTGTGTATTTGTAAATGTATGTAAATACAGACTATAGACTTAATACAGACTGACTGACAGATGACAGACCCGACCTCTCGTCAGAGAGGGCGCTACACATGGACAGGACGATAACTTTCATTGAAAAGAAATATCTGGTCATGAGCCCTAGCTTGTGCTCGACACCAAGACAGACAGACTGACCGTCAGTTGCAACGTGAATCTGACTCTCTGACTCTGACTCTGAGTATGCAGCAATTTGCCACTGACTCAGGAGTGAGTGTTGTCCGTTCGACCGGCTAAACCGCATGTTAGTATGTGGGTTCCCAGAACAGAGAAGAGCGAACTTGATTACTACAGTGGCACATAGTTATCCTGTCACAATGGCAAAGTGCTGAAATAAAAAAAAATACATACGCAAAAATATCATGTTGAAAAATCAAACATGTTCAGAGCTTCTGAAAACTTGGCTAACAAGCATTAGAGAGAAACTTAAACTTTATCCATTCTGGTCCATCACACTAGTAAACTAAATTATAGATAACTGATAATACTCTCCTGCCTGGTTCAATTTGTAGATATTTAGAGCCTTTACACATTTCAGTCACCTGTGACCCGCTTCAGAAGGCATGTGACCAACTTGTGTCGTCGAAATACATATTCAGTAACTACGAGTATTATATAGAAAACGTTATCTATAATTAAATAGATTAAAATCATATTAATGTCTAATATTCAAGATCTTGAACAGATGTGGTTTTTGTTCTTGTATACCTTCTGCTATAATGAAAAGTTGGGGTTTTATTTGGCGTCCTCAGAGGTCCATGCAGTACTGCTCCCTTTTCTGGCTTTTTAAGATTCTGTGTTGTGAAGTCTAGTTGTTTCCTTCTTGGCTGTATTTAGAGGCACAGAGAAAAATGGGAATCTGTTGTAAAAAAGGGGGAAAGGTTCTTAGATAACCCTGAAGCCAAGGACTAATTAAATTGAATGGCCTCTATTGGTGGCAGTGGCGGCACCACCACCGTGGTAAAACAGCCCCTTTTGAGCCACAGCCTTCCTTACGATGGGGTACCCAAAAGAAACAGAACTATTTTTTTTGTGGGCATAGCTTTTCTAGTACCGCGTTTTGTCTCTATGAGCGCATAGAGCTAACATTCCTGAGTCGATAAGCCGACTACCGTTGCTTCAGAAGGTAAGGACTAGTTTCGGCAGAGTTTATAGTGACAACTGTTTTGTGTGATCGTCGTTTTTGCAATGGCTGATTTTTGTGAACAGCGTCCGGCGGTGAAATTCTGCTTTTTGCTCGGGTAAAAGGAACAGAAACTCTTGAAATGTTAAAAACAGCGTACAAGGACGATGCTATGGGGAAAACTCAAGTGTTTGAG
>NW_019725464.1:3683-5765 GCF_002891405.2 Cryptotermes secundus | reverse complement strand
TGTAATGGCGCAAAGGTCACGTACATGTAGATATAGTTTTTTGGGGTAAATTTTGAACAATAGTATTTAGACTGTAAGATTAAGAAACAGAAATGATGAAACGTACCAGGAAGCTTGGGTTTGCGAAGAAGTGTAACAGGCAATACCTTAGTACTCAGAATGGTAGCCCGGCAGCGTAATAACGCTGACATTGAGGAAGAAGCTATATGAAGTAGGACATAAACACTATGGCAGGAGGAAAACGCTGAGTCGGAGAAGGCGGTAAACCCGAAAGAGTCAACCCCTTCTCGATATACAGCCATGGTTGGGCCACACAGACCCAAAATCACGTCAGAATAGGCGGTCCAATATACCCGGAACACAAAGAATCAGCAAAATGAGGTTATATAAACCCTAGAAGAATCAACCAAAAGACCATTTTTTGCCTTTTGACTTTTGAATACTATTAAGTAACTTAAGAGTTCAGCGGGAGGCTACCGCCGAGAGAGAGATGGCCATGAGTGGTCGTTGGTTGGTGATGGCGAGCATCTGTTTTCTCAGCTCAAGTAAGTGAAACCAACTTCATATAGCCATGAACATTAAGTGTGATAGTGAAAATTGTAAAGTGTAAACACCAGAGAAAGATAGTGCTAACTAGATGGCCTAAGTTCATTCAAGGATACAGAGGCGTAGAAGACCCGACAGTAGGGTGACAGGAGGTAGAACTAATGAGGTACTACAGGATTATTATCAAGTGTAATACAACCGACGAGCGTCGGTAAGTGTGTATATATATGTATATAGCGGCATAGGGAAATAGAATAGGACAGGAATGTGTGAGGTTTTAATTCAACCTAGCATTTCCTAAAGTGTTACCCTCTTCCCTGACGACTCCAGGATCTCCCAAAGCTTCGGCGAATTGCGAGTTAAGCCAGGACAGTGACGTAAGCAATGATAAGTTTACTAGTTTTCTTGATATAACGAGATGGTGGCAGCATACTGAACTGGGTGACAGCGGGATACTTCTACGCCTCCCTGTCACCACGGCATAATAGTGGTGTAGCGGCGGCATAACAGTGGAGATAGCGGTGAGATAACCAATCCACCCCTGTCGTAAGGGCATAACAGTGGTGGAAGCGGTGGGGATACCTCCACGCCCCCCACCACGACAGAACAAGAACTAAAGATTTTATAGTGCTACTACAGGTACGACAAAATTAACGTGTGTAAAATAATCTACAAACCAGATAGATATCAACGAAGTAGATGTTGATAATAACAAGGAAAGTGTTTTAAATGTTAAATTTTGGGCTGGGTGCAATGTGACAGCAA
Organism: Cryptotermes secundus; assembly: GCF_002891405.2. Lineage (NCBI taxonomy): Eukaryota > Metazoa > Arthropoda > Insecta > Blattodea > Kalotermitidae > Cryptotermes > Cryptotermes secundus. The sequence continues at coordinate 4,454 of NW_019725464.1, read as the reverse complement.
CGTGAGTGTTATATACTTGATGATAGCCGTCTGAGGCCGAAACATGTAGTGTAGAGGGACAAGATCAAGGACACATAATATATTGTTTGCACTTGGGACGGAATTTTTATCATTATATCATTTATCGTGTGGAGTACAACAGGATGCTTAAATATAATATTGTATATTTACATATCAGACATACAGCTTTATCCTTTGAATTCGATTGTATGAAAAAATATTTTAAGCCCCATTCTCCATTAAACGCACGGCATTCATCGGCAATTCTTCTTTTCTTTTTTCCATCCATGTTGAAACTTGAAAAGAGAATAATAATACAAAAATTAACAATAAAACGAATACTAAATAGAAGTAACAAATATTCTAGTAATTTTACTATGTACACTCTTGTTAATTTAAAATGTTTAGATAAATAAATTTACATATAATTATGAAATTATTAAAATTACGAAAACTCTGTACAAGCAAATATATGAGTACATTTATTCAATTACAAATTGAAAATTATGTAACTGTAACCACTGACTTTTAACGATCACTTACTTTAGTGCACACATCAACTACACTACACAGACTGCTTCTCGTACACTTTTGTGCAGACCGCCTGCGAACTGAACTCCTCTCCTCCTACACACTGAGAACGTTCTGGAAACATCCTTTGTCGGCTGGGAAGGGTAACCGATAGCCGTATCACGCCGGCCGTCGTAGAATGGACTTAAGTTCCGGTAGCCTTATCAACATTCCTCGCTACCAATTCTCGGAACAGTTAGA
>NW_019725464.1:0-378 GCF_002891405.2 Cryptotermes secundus | reverse complement strand
AAAATGGATCAGGGGACCTCTTCACATGGAACCCAGTCCGAGAAAGAGGAGGGACATAAGATGGAAGTTGGCACCTCCTCAATTGGAAGAGATCATGAAATTTCTCCAAATCAACCTACACCACAGCAAAGCTGCCACGGCAGCTCTGTGCCAACAGCTAGTTGAGGGTAGGGCAGACATAGCACTTATTCAGGAACCTTGGTTATATGAGGGTCGAATAAGAGGCTTAAATAATACAAGGGGAACGGTTTACTCTGTTGTACCCACTAACAATGCAAGATCTTGTGTTTATATCAGGAATCATGTTAGTCCCCTGACTTTGCTGGAGATCTGTTCTAGGGATACAACGGCGGTAAGGATAACACATCCGTATCGAGA
>NW_019725463.1:34380-42343 GCF_002891405.2 Cryptotermes secundus | reverse complement strand
GCCAGGCCATCATCTTTGCCTGGTTGGCCAGCAGTTGTTCTTGGCCGTCTGTTATTTCCTCTTGCATGGCCTTCGTATTTGCATCCGTGTTTGCTTCTTTGGCGTCTATTGGCTTTCATGGTTTCTTGGCCGGCTCTTATTTCCTTCAGCAGGAGTTCCATCATCTGTTGTGAGTTCATTCTGTGTTCTTCCCTATGATCTTTGTCCAATATTTGCTTCAGTCAATCTGATCCATCCTAATTCTTAACACCAGTGTCATGTGTTACATATGTAATGTTGTTGAGTGTTTCCCTGGTAACCTGCTTCTGAGAAACTAGTTGTCACGTCTCTCCTAGGTAAAGTCCCCGTCTTCTATGGGGACCTGTCTTTGTACTGCCTGAGGTTTCGTGTCCACTGAGGTCGGCTTTTCCTCTTGCAGCCAGGCCATCATCTGTGCACACATGTAAGGGGCCTGTAGTCAACGGCAGAGCCCAATCATAATGGTGGGCTATATCAAATGAGCTACATACCTTTATTGCTGGGGCCCCTTCATAACTGGTCCACAGATGGAGAAGAAAACTTGAGTTGAATAACCTGCATGGCATTTCTTCGCTCAGAAAGTGATCGTCATCCATTTCTTGGAACAGTAGTTTTTTCTGTCAAGGAGCATCAACAAAGGGTTCAAGGTTATACATAGCATGACAAAACTATAATCCTTAATCTAATTACTGATAATAGCAATAATCTGTGATGTGTACAACACAAGAAATTAAAATGAATGTCCTTGCAAGCATATTATTCACAGACTTCAAAATTCAATGTAACTTGACTTTCTAAACATCTTTAGCAGAGATCCATGACCATAAATTATAATCCACCAAAAAAATAGCATTTGTAGCTCTTTGTGCTTGCCTATATAAGACAACTCATGGATTTAAAAATACAAATGACATTATATTACATGATCAAGGTAGCCATTTATTTAAAGCAAGAATTTGTAAAAGCAGGTGCTCTGTTATGCAAAAGAAAAATAATATAGTAAGTATTATGGTCCAGTATAATCGTTCAGAACTCTGGGACAGACTACTTACGTTCTGAGTGCTGTACATATTTCTTTCTCCCAAAACAATGTATATCAAATGTCATACAGCATCCAGCACATCACATTCTTCCAGCTATCCTTAAATTTTGCAGCTGATGACATGAATAAACTGGGCGTTATAATTGTATGCATCCAGTACGATATGTACCTTTAGTACAAGGAACTGTCCTCCGTAGTGGTCTGAAAAGAAGAGATGGGAGATTCATGCATGTTTTTCGGTCCAAAGTCAGTATGCTCCATTACCATGCACTTTCTCCATGGTGCCAGACTGTCAGTCAACAGAGAGTAAAAATTACTAAACCTTCACAGTTCTGGCTTACAAGTCTACTAGTGTCTGCGGTGCTTTTTATAATGTACTAGATAACTTACTGCAACTAAAGTGTGTCCTGAATTGCACTGTCAAATGAAAAAAGATTCAAGATTTTAAATTTCCAAATAAGATATGACAAAAATAAATAAGCATCTGGCAAAATGGACATCAACAAAGTATCCTGCACACAGAGTGCAAGCCAGTTCAACCTCCAGCCATTCCTCACTTCAGTTGCACTTGAGAAGTTCTCCATCAACAGTAACAGAAAATAATGGCTGAGTAAGGAAGCACTATATCCTATTTCCCAACCGTGTTAAATAGATGTGATTCATTTATGCAGCAATGCACATAGATCATAAACCTTAATTATATGCAGCATTTACAGCTAAAGAATGACAATACTTTCCACTCATATGGTAATTAAAAATTGACATACCCTTGAAAGACAGTTTTTAGTGGTGTTCCTTACTGATTCTTCATTTATTTAATGTGCCTGATCATAAATATTCAAATGGAAGATTACTTTTCAATAAATCTGAAAGGAAGTCATCCCAGATTAGCCTAGAGGAGCTTTTAGTCAGTCAACATAAACCTCAGTCAGGCTAGGCAGTCCCCAGGCTAAGAATCACGCCTGGAATCTCCAAAATATGAAACAGATTGCCCACTCTTCCTTCAGCTGGGCCTTATAAAATATATATCCAAACTCATACGCGATTTATAACTTTGCCATCAATCGCATGTCAATATTTTCCATATTGTACACATCATCTATAATTAAATACGGCAAAGTCACGTGTATTACCAAAGCAAGTGATCCAGTTTCAACATCATAAAACCATCCTAAATTCATCAGTAACGTACTGAGTACCCTGCACAACAAGAAAACATAACAAATGCCAGTACTATCTAACCTGCAAATCAATATGCTCACAATTCTTGTAACTTATTATCATATCATATATCTTTATTATATTCTAGTAGATCCAGTTACAGGTATAAAACCATTGGATATAGAACATGTCAAAACAGAAAGATGAGATATGCTCCAACAGCTGTTGAAACAAGTTAAAAATATATATAACAAAGTTAGCAAGATGCTGGTAAGGCAAATCACAACAAGATTCACAAGCAGAACAAAGTCCTATATCTAAATTAACAATGCTGTGCTAGGGATCAATTAATATGAATCACGTCAAACATAAAAATAATACAATATAAGACATACACTAGCCATAAATACATATTAAAAACTCTCTCTCAGGAATATATAAAGAATCAATACAAACACTGATAAAACAATATATAATTGTAAATTATAATGATAAAATTATTAAAATAAATAGAAATCATGTCCACTATATACACAAATCAAAGTATATGCTTGTTTACAGATTCAATTAAAGACTGTTCAAATCAATTGTGTATGCTATTTGTAAGAATCAAGATCACCCCTTGAGTTCCATTCATAGTATTCATTTAGGGAACAGAATGAGCCAATAAGAAGAAACCTTTTTAAAGCTTGTTTGAATTTAATAATATTATTTAACAAGTTCCTAATGCTTCATAGTAAATTATTGAATATCCTAGTCCCTGAATAATATACACCCTTCTGCAGCTTAGCAGATTTATTAGTTGGAAAATGTAAATGTGTAACTTGTCTGGTGTTAATGCTATGTATGGCAGAATTAAATTTGTATATGTCGATGTTCTTGGCTACAAATATTAATACAAGAAATATATATTGTGAATATAAGGGCAGAATATTTAATTGCCTAAACAATGGACGACAGGAGTCCTTATTCCTTGCCTTCATAATAATTCTCACTATTCTTTTTTGTATTTTAAAAATAAAATTACTATGGGTCGAATTGCCCCAGAATATTATTCCATATGATATAATGGAGTGTACATACGCAAAATAAATCATCCTTAAACTCTCCTGAGTCATGACTGCAGACAAGATTCTTATAGAGTAACTAGCTGCACTCAACTTCACTACCAAATGACTTATATCATCTTTCCACGATAAGGTGTTGTCTATAATTAGTCGAAGGAATTTTGTATTACTTGTGCTATTAATTTGGATATCCTCATACTTTAGATTTATGCTTGATTTTCTATTTAATTTTGATGAAAAATGTACATAATTAGTTTTGTCAATATTTAATGTTAGTGAATTAATCATGAACCATTTATTTATTTTGATTAATATCGTTTTTAACACCTTAACGTGTTCAACAGAATCATAGTTAAAGCATATTATGCTGGTATCATCAGCGTATAAAATTGGTTTTGATATTTTATTTATTAAATAAGGTAAGTCATTGGTATATAGTAGAAATAGCAAGGGGCCAAGTATTGAACCCTGTGGCACTCCTTGTTTGATTTTTTGCCATTCAGAAATACCCATAGAGTAGTTGCTATTTATCAATGTTCTCTGATATCTGTCCTTCAGATATGATTTAATTAACTTTCCTAGATTACCAGTAATGCCATAGAACTCCAGTTTAGACAATAGGACATCATGATTCCCAGAGTCAAATGCCTTAGTCAGATCACAGAAAAGTCCTCCTACTGTTAATTTATTATCAAATGCTACTAAAATATTATTTATTAAGTTATATGTGGCTACCGCAGTAGATAATTTGGCTCTGAAACCATACTGTTCTTGTGCAAAAATATTGTTAATACTATGTGATATTGAAGTCTGTTACAGATGATTTTTTCAAAAATTTTAGAGAAAGATGTCGGCAAAGAAATTGGCCTATAATTAGTCATCGTTGTTCTGTCTCCTTTTTTATAAACAGGACTTACCTGCGAGTATTTTAGTCGCGTAGGAAATATTCCTGAACTCAGTGATTTATTGCATATATAAACTAGTGGGGATACAATAAAAGGCGTACTTATTTTTAAGATGTTTTGTGGAATCTCATCATATCCCTTAGAATTCTTCCATTTTAATGACTTAATTATTTCTTTAGTAGTGACAGGAGTCATGTTTATATTTGGAAAAGGTTGTTTGTACACCTCATGCAGGTAAGTTAAAGAGATAGATATATCAGTTGGTTTATTAGATTGCATTTGATTTAGTGGCGTTATAAAATAATTACTGAAAATTTCTGCCATAGTTTGTGGTTTACTGTATGATTTCCCATCAGTACTTATAGATGATATTACATTACTATATGATTTGGCATTAGTGACAGATCTAATAATACTCCAAGTAGTTTTAATTTCATTTTTGGAATTTGTAATCAGCTTATTGTAATGATACTTCTTTGCTAACTTTATGATATCAGACAGAATTTTACAATATTTTTTGTATTATCTTACCATTTCAGGGTTATCGGTGTTTCTACTAAGCACAAATAACTGTCTTACAAGCATATGATATTTTAATTCCTGTTGTTAACCAGGCTTTATCTTTTTCTTTGGAGGAATATTTTTTGTAAGGAAAACTATGATTAAATATTATTAAGTAATTAATGAGGAAATTATTAAACATTAGATTCACGTCTTCCTCTACAGCGAAAACATCAGCCCAAGTTTCACGATTAAGATTTAACTTGAAATCTAGTAGAATAGATTCATTGATATCTCTTTTATTAACAAAATAATTGGGTGAATTAGGGGATTTAAGTTTCCTTAAAGATAGAATGTGAGCATCATGGTCTGATAGACCATTTGATAGTGAATTTATGAAGTAGATTTCATATCTATGTTTATGAATAAAGAAATTATCAATAGCAGTGGCTGAAGTGTTAGTGACTCTAGTTGGAAAATTCACAATGCTATATAAGTTGTTCATTCATTCATTCATTGTATATTCCATAAATCCATATACATAGATATAGAACCAGTCACATAGTTAATATCGTACAATACAATTATAATATATATGTACAGCTTATAATCATTATAATAGATAAAAAAACGTGTGTTAAATTTACAGTCTTACATCACTATACATAAAATTATGCAATATTAAAATTGTTTATGCTATTATCCTTATTTCTAGGCAAATTTGTTACTAAAGAATTCATCACATGTATAAAAAGAGTTTTGCAATAAAAATGTTGTCAACTGAATTTAAAAATTTTTTCAAGTCAATAGACATAGATTTCATTTTTTGTGGCAAATGATTAGAGATCTTTACCCCCATGTAACATATTCCTTTTTGGAATTGTGTTAGACTAGTTTGCGGATAATGCAGATCACAGATAGCTCTGGTACTACAATTATGCATTTGTGAGTTGAATGTGAATAATTCCTTATTTGCTATAACAAACAGGGAAATCTACAATATATATTGAGCTTGTAGTGGGAGGATATCCAATTCTTGAAACAAACTATGACACAATGTTCTCTTTGTTGTATTTGTTATAATCCTAATTATCCTTTTCTGCATCCTAAACACTTTTATACTATGCGGGGAGTTACCCCAGAATATTAATCCATACGTTATTATAGAATGCACATAGGAAAAATACATCATTTTTAATGTCTCCAGTGGTAAAAAGGATTTAACTGATCGGATTGCAAAACAGGATCTGTTTAAGTTATCAATTACTGCATCAATATGGCTTTCCCACGTTAAAAAATGTTCAATTTTTAATCCCAGAAACGATATATTAGAAATACTTGGAATTTGATTGTTTAAATAACTAACTTGGACATTTAAGTTTTTACTCTTTTTAGTTCTAAACTGTATAAAATAAGTTTTTTCATAATTTATTACTAGCTCATTTTTCCTAAACCATTCATTTATCATCTCAAATAATTTATTCTAATTTTAAATGTCGCAGGACTGTTATCAAAGATAAGGATACTTGTATCATCTGCAAATAATATTGGTTTGGATAGGTCAGATATAATTTTTGGTAAGTCATTTACATATGGTAAAAAGAGCACTGGGCCTAATACAGAGCCCTGAGGCACTCCGCACTGTATTTCTTTCCATTCAGAACAACATTTACTCCCATTTTCATACAAAATTACTCTCTGGTATCTTCCTCTCAAATAGGATCTTATAAGTTTCTGAGCAGCTCCTTCAATTCCATAAAATTCCATTTTTGATAGCAATATATCATGATTTACTTGGTCAAAAGCCTTACTCAGATTACAAAAAATTCCACCCGCTATATATTTGTTGTTTAAAGCCCTATAAATATTCTCCATTAGATTATAAGTAGCTAATATAGTTGAAGAGTTTTTTCTAAAGTCGAATTGTTCCTGCGTTAGCAGGTTATGTGTATTTAAGTGGAAAATCATTCTTTTATATATAACTTTTTCAAGAATTTTAGAAAAGATTGGGAGTAAAGATATTGGTCTATAATTAGACATGTCAGTTGTATCCCCTTTTTTGTGTATGGGTATTATTTCAGAATATTTTAATCGAGCAGGGAATATTCCTGTAGACAGTGACTTATTAAATATGTAAGTTAATGGTGATGATATATATGGTGCACTTGCTTTTATTAATTTGGTAGTAATTCCATCGTATCCAGAAGCTGCTTTAAGTTTTATGGATCTTATTATCCCTTCTATTTCATTGCTGTTAGTTGCTTTTAATGCCAATTTCTGAGATGCTTTTGGAAATGAAGTGTATAAATAATCCATGAACTTCTTATCTGTTTCCACAGTATTATTTGTCCATTTCTTCATAGAATTGCTTATATCTAAAAAACGTTATTAAACGATCTTACTATATTTTTGTAGTCCTGAGTGATATTACCCTTTATATTTAAACAAGTCACCTTAGTAGAAGCTTGGCTATTTCCAGTCATGTTTTTTATAATTTTCCAGGTTGTTCTTGTTTTATTATTGGAAGTTCTTATGACTTTGTTCAGATATAACTTTTTTGCTGTTGAGATAACTCTACTTAATATCTTGCAATACATTTTATAGTGTTCTTTTAATCTAGAATCATTATTGCTCTTAATTTTTATATAGAGCTCCCTTTTTTTATTACATGATTTTATAATTCTTGGGGTTATCCATGATTTATTAGCATCTATACTTTGTAATTTTGTGATCTGAAAACATGAATTTAGAATCCTAAGGTAAGTATTTAAAAAGTTATTAAACATTGTATCCACATCACTATCTACAAAAATATCATCCCATAATTCATAGCTTAGATTAATTTGGAAGTCTTAATAGAGAGGATTCGTTGATGACCCTACGGGTATACCTCTGATTTTACTTCATTATATATGTAACATTTTATATTATAATGATCTGCCCATCGTGATCAGATAATCCATTTTCGCATGGAAGAACACTGAAACTTTTGTTTTTATATTTGTTAATAAAAGTATTATCTATTGCTGTGGATGAGTTAGAGCAAATTCTAGTCGGAAATGTAACTGTATTATATAGCCCATATGAAGCTAGTAGCGAATCCAGTTCTTGTTTGTAATTAGTATCCACCAGGTAATTTATATTCACATCCCCACATATTATTATGTTTTTTGAGTTTTTGTACAATTTGTTCAGGAATTTGTTTAAATTTTCCAAGAAATAATTAAAATCACCAGTTGGGGCCCTATAAATACATATTATGTACATAC
>NW_019725463.1:0-32714 GCF_002891405.2 Cryptotermes secundus | reverse complement strand
GGAGACATTGTACCCCCAATATTTCCATTTGCTAATAGTTTCGGGATCAAAATTGATATAACATATAAAATGCATCCCTTTTCATGGATTAAAATTTTTTCTGTATGACGACTTGGTAAATCACATCACAACTGAAACCAGTCGCTATGCTCACCAGCACTTCAAAACACATGAGTTAGCTCCTCACTCTCGAAAACACAATTACAATTATGTCACATCAGATGAAATGTGGACATACTTAGGAATTGTGTTCATGACAGGAATCGACAAACGCCCTGAAATTGAAGAATATTTGTCCACTAGGCCCCAATTTCACACCCATGGTATGGACAAAACAGGTCTTTGCGGTTGAATAGTTTCATTCTATTCAAAAAGAACACAACAAACGAAAAATACAAGAAGAGAAATTACAGATTCAAAGATTTTATATTGGACTGTGTAGAAAAATGACTGAACCAAACAAACAGGGAGGAGAGGGAGAAGAGTCAAGGAATGAAGTGGATGACGAATCTATTGCGTCAGACTCGAGTGCAGTCACGCCTCCGCCCTCGACCTTGAAAAGACCACCAGTGAAAGAGCCAGTAAATCGTCTAGAGGGAGGCTTGAAAATTCACAAAATGGTCAATGTTCCTCCCAGTAACAAGAAGAATGGTGCCCTGAGAAAGTGTCGCGTGAGTGCTAAGCACAAGATTAGAAAAGAAACAAGTATCATGTGTGCAGGCTGTGGTGTGGCTCTCTGCAAACTTTCATGTTTCAATGTTTATCACACGAAAAAAACTAATAAAGAGGTATGGAAAGGCATTTATTCTATAAAATATTGTATTTTAATTAGTTCCTGAAAATTTCGTTTTTAAAAACCAATTTTTGTTGAAGTTGTTTAGGAAAAAAGTAACTACATGAATTTTAGCGACATAAGGTTTAAAGGGTCTGCCAGGACAGGGGTGGAATTTAAATACCCTTCGCGCCAGTCAACATCAACTGCCGCCATTTTTACAGTTTGAATGTTTCGCCCATTCAGGGGATTCAGGGTAAGATGGGACTCAGGCGGTCGACAACTGTGAGAGAAGTAAATCCCGTGAGTTTTATTTTCAATAATTTTGATATTCCAGCGCTCACACCAGGTCTCCATTGAGCTGAAACCACGCTGGAGTTTCCTGACAACAAAACCCTTCTTTAGATCTGACTGACTGATCGACCGTCAGTCGCAATGTGACTTTGACTTTTACTTCTGCTACTACTTGGTGGCGCCGGGAATGGAACCCGGACCTCTGGATCTGTATCCAGGTTGATGTGCCATTTCAGAAGCCACAAGCCTTCTGATAATACGAGGGAAAGTGAAAAATTATCCGCACTTTCGCCATAACACATCTTTAGGTTTGTCACACTGCCTTCTGGGCATGCATGTCTGCCTGCTTAGAGTTGGTACTACTGTGGTCACGTGATCAAAGTTAGCCGTTGATTGCGTCAGCTTCATTTAAACAGTGTAAGTTTGAGCTGTAACTTAGATAATTGCTAAAATATAATAGTGTGTTGTGTTACATTGTTACGAGGCGTAGATCCAGCAACCATTTTGTAAAAAAAAAGACTCCCTTTGAAACATCAAATTGCTGTGCGTAAGAATCGCTTCAAGATACAGAAGTAACGTATGCGGCAGGGCCGCGTCATAGCTGAAGCGGTTAGTCGTTGGCTTCCCACCGCGGCGGAGGCGTAGGCGGCCCATCTTCGATCGAGGCTCTGGTAATGTGGGATTTGTTGTGGACAAAGTGGCGTTGGGGCAGGTTTTCTCCGAGTACTTCTGTTTTCCCTGCCAATCTTCGATCCACCAATTGCTCCACAATCAACTTCACCTATCATCTGGGGCTGGTACAATAGGCCATAAGTGGCCGTAGTACAAGGGAATTAGGCCCACCCCACTAGCTATAAAAAAGAGTATGCCATTTCATACAGTTTTTAAAATGATATTCCAAATACAAGATAATGTTAAATGTGGTGTTTAACTTTGCGCTTCTTGTCAGTTACTTGGTTTTCTTGCTTTATGTGTACTGCAAAACTATTAGCAAATGAGAAGTTACAGTGAATTAATCAGTGGCTAGTATAATAACAGCACACAGATAAAAATCCTTGGAGCACATTAGAAACAGACCTTGGGAAATGCAGCTGAGACGTAGTGAGTGCTGTTTATTCACTGATATATACCTAGATGAATTTAAGGCAGAATCCCTAAGTGGGTGATCAGTTTTATTTTAACTGGATCCAACATTTAGGCTGTATTTCCTCACCCCGCATTAAATCTTATCTCATTTCTGCCCCTATTTCATATATTTTAGAGGCCATTTAGAACTACTATGCTTTTTTTTCTTCTTTTTTCCCCTGAGTTCCTGTGTTTTCAAAATTTGTTACAGAAAACGTGGTTTGGAAAATTCTACGGGACCTGCTTTCATCAAATGAAATGGTACGCACACTTTCACATGAAGATGCATACTATGTGAAATTGATTGCAAGAAATCCAGATGAAGAATTTGATGGAGTAAGGTGTGATAGTTATTCTAGAAATATTAGTAATGTTAGAATGATTTTGTTTTTAAAATAGGTATTATTATAAAGCCTGTGAGTGCCAGTTTTCTAATGTGTCACATCAACATTTGTAAAATCCAAATGATGAAAATCATGACAAATCCCATTCAAGATTAACATACATATTTTTCCACCAACGTTTCAGCTATACCTTGTATATCATACATTTGTATGGCTCCATTTATGTATGTCGATGCTGTTCAGTATTATTGTTGCCAAACTAAAGTTGCATCTAGATGTAGTGTTAGAAACACTGATTCATAACTGTATGTTGGTACTACAGTGGAGGATGCTTGGATAAGCTGGAGATAGATAGCCGAGTGTTGCTCCTAACCACTCAAGGCAAGAAGGAAGACCAATTACGTAAGTAATCGTATGAAAGTGTATACATTAACGTAATAGTTCTAGTTGACTTTACAAACATGACTAAATTTGAACCAACCCTCATTTAAATGATGTATTATTCAGTCTCTTCAACCATATTTCATGTGCAGCTGTGGATCTATACATATACACCCCCATATGTCTTCATGGCATGGTGCTTAATTAGGTAAGCACAGGGACAACTTTAATTCCTTGCTGTCATAATTTTTTTTTAATGTATGTACAAATATCTTAATAAATACTGACAGAATCTGTATGAAGTATTGAGTAGGGGCCAGTATTACAAACAAAAACGGTAGAAACTTGAAGCAGTTTGTATTCATCTGAATAACGGAACAAGTTACCATATACCAAAGTCTAAGACGCTAGCTGCAANTCGTGGGATGAATGAACAATATCAGAACAGGTGCATGACAGTGTAAGTCAAATAGTGCAGAATTCACATATACAAGAAGGAACAATCTCTGTTCTGATCTGTATTGTCTTCATTCCATTCAGCTATAATGGACTGTGAATATTTNCAGTATAAATGTCAGTATAATGACAACCAGGCAGGAGTATACCCAATTTCAGAAATGTAAGGTGTACAAATATGTCTCAGACAATGTCCAGCACAATATTAGTATAATGAATGAACCATAGTCACAGACCTTTAGGGAACCATTTCCTTTGCATCCAGCACAGAATGCAAACAGTCGTAGTAAAATGTTATTATTTCGTGGGATGAATGAACAATATCAGAACTGGTGCATGACAGTGTAAGTCAAATAGTGCAGAATTCACATATACAAGAAGGAACAATCTCTGTTCTGATCTGTATTGTCTTCATTCCATTCAGCTATAATGGACTGTGAAGATTCCGGGCATGGATATAAACAAAGAACTCAGGATTGAATCATTACACACAAACTGCTGATTACAGTTAACAGATATAGAAATGTGAATATCAGATTTCAACGAAACGGTTCATTTTCTTGAACTTTTCAGCTACATGTACATAGGCACAACATATCAGAATTTTTATTGCAAATTTGGCGCTGATCAATCCTAGTCTTCTTTTTTTATTTGGATTATAAGTGACTGTGAACTTTATTTACATTGATTCTCGGTAATATTAAATGAAGAATGTTATACAGTAAAACTTGGTTATAGCAACATCGGTTTCTGCGACACCTTGTCTATTGCGTCAAATATTCAATGGTACGAACTAATTCCTCATAAAGCAACTGTTTTCATNCCGGAGTTAAGAGCAGTCATTAATTTAGTTCGGGTACAGGAAACCAGACATGCCTAAGAAAGTCAATGAAAAAGCCAAGTGAAAACTTGTTATAATTGTCTGTGGATGAGGACCACTTAAGGCCCATTACGACTTAGGTGCCTCGTTCGAACTTCCCTGTGGTAGATGGAAAGGCATGTACTTTATGTCCGCACTGTGGAGAATTTTTTTTTTTTAATTCACAGTGAGGGATGTGCAAGTCATTTCCACATCGGTAGTCTGCTGCATTGTGGTAAACTGAGTAGGAATCTTTCCTTCCTTACACCTCATGTAAAACGGATATTTCCAGAATGTGAAGAGATATTTTTATTTCGTACTTTATCCATCGTCCTGGTTTTAAGATAACTAAGAAAATCACGACGTTTCGGAAACTTGATCTGTTTCCTTCCTCAGGGGAGGGAAAACACCTATTCTGTTGGGTCCCTTAGAAAAAGCTAACCTCCCTGGCTTTTAAAATATTCAACTAAAACTTCAAATTTTGAAATTTTAAACACATATTACATTTAAACACTGATGAAAAAAAAGACATAAATTCGTCTACAGAATAAAAGGAATGTTTCAGCAAAAAAGATTTAATTCCTTTTTAAATGAGTTAAAATTTTCCCTTTGTTTTATTTGATTGGGGCCCTTATTATACTAAATAATTCCCATATTTATCACATCTCCTCTTAAAAAGAGATGTATTACAGTGCTGTACATGAGAATTTAATTTTCTTCATCTGTTATAATTATGAATGCCTCAATTTATTGCCATAAGAGCCTTGTATTTTTTGATAAAGCATGTCACCTCCAATATACACAGAGAAGGCAATGTTAGAACATTGTAATCTTTCAGAATTTGTCTACGTGACGTGCGATTACTAATACCACTAATGAATCGAAGAACCCGCTTTTGCAATTTAAAAATGCTTTTACTCTCCCCATCCTCACCCCACAATAAGATACCATTTCTCATACATGACTCAAAATTCAAAAAATAAATAATTGTTATCATATTCATTCATTCATCTGTAATCTATCAAGATGACAGGTCAACAGTTCTTCCACTTGATGCGATCTAGAGCTTTCTCCTTCAAATGAAAATATCCTCTTCTGTCCCCAAAGTCATCCAGCATCTTCTTACGTCTTCTTCCTCGTCTTCTGGTCACTTCTATCCGCCCCTCTAGCTTCCCTTCAGTAACTTCTTTTAGAAGGCAGGTACCACGTAAGATATGACCAATCCAGTTAGCCTTCCATTTTCTTATTTCGTGTAGGATATTCCTCTGCTCACTGACTCTAAATAACACATCTTCATTTCTCACATAATCGGTCCAGCTAATCTTCTGCATCCTTCTCCAACACCACATTTCTAAGCTTTCCAGGTGTTTCTGATCTACTGCCCTAAGTGTCCAAGTTTCAGCCCCATAGAAAGCCATGCTCCAAATGTAGCATTTCACTAGTTTCTTTCTAAAATTTAAGTCCAATTTGCTGGTAAAAAGATTCTTCTTCTTGCTAAATGCAGCTTTTGCCATGGCAATCCTAGATTTAATTTCACACATACACCTTCCATCATCTGTTAACAAGCTACCCAAATATTTAAAACATTTCACATTCTCCAGTTGTTTTTGGTCTATGTTTGTTGTGACTGGGGTTGGTTGTCTCGAGATTTTCATTACTTTTGTTTTTTCCACATTCATTTCCATGCCGTAGCACCTTCCAATTTCAATTAGTCTATCAATCATACCCTGTAGCACAGTTTCTTCCTTAGCCATTAACACAAGGTCATCTGCATATTTCACAGTTTGAATAATTTGCCCTCCTAATTTGAAGTCTCCAAGCCTGTCCAGAGCCTGTTTGGTAAGGCATTCGCTGTACAAGTTGAACAAAATTGGTGATAAAGAGCATCCTTGTCGAACTATGGACTCATTTATTTCTTTTAATATTTTCACCCTATAAATTACTTTGAATAGGTTTGCTTTTAGAAATTGAGCAGGAGCACACCATTTTAGGGTTCCTGTCATGAGATTTCCAAGAAATCTCAGTTCTGACTGAAATACATTTTCTGTATTATTAAAAACCATTTTTGGTCTTATCGGATATCTCTGCTGTTTTGAATGAAATGACGTGGCAGATGTCTTCTTCGTAATTGCATATTCTAAGGCAAAGTTGAAAAGGAGTGGCGATAAAGCATCTCCTTGTTTTAGAGCATTCTGGATAGGAAACTTATCAGACAAATGTTTACGTACACGGACTTTACTATACATTTCATCTAAACACATTTTAATCAACCTAACTAGTTTCATGGGTATCCCAAACTCTAATAGAATATTGTACAATAGTTCCCTCCTAACTGAATCATGGCTTTCTTGAAGTCGAGGAATAGCTGATGTACTGTCTCATCGGACTCCCATTTTTTCTACAATATCTGACGAACGCAAAAGATCTGATCTGTAGTTTATCTGTTACATCGAAATCCACACTGATGATCCCCAATAATTTTATATATATATATGTGGACTTAACATTGAAAGAAGAATATCGGACAAAATTTTATATGATGTTGATAGCAGTGTTATCCCGCAGTAATTATACAGTCAGTTTTATCACCCTTTTTGTGAACTGGTAAAATAATAAACTCCTTTTACTAATCAGGCAATTTTTCCTTATGCGAAATAGAAGTGATTAGATTGTAGATTTTAGAATGTAATATTTCGCCTCCTGCTTCAATAAGTTCTGCCGGAATTTGATCACTACCTGGCAATTTATACCGTTTCCATTTTACAATAGCACTTTCAACCTCAAAAGGCCTAGGATCAGGTATTAACGGCTCAGCCGTATGGATTTCTGTCTGCCTAACATCACTGACCCTATGTGCATTCAATAACTGAGATAAGTAGTTGATCCACCTATTCAAAATGCTGTGGGAATCTGGAAGTAGATCACCATGCTCATCCTTCACTAAGTTACTGCTAGGCTGGTAACCCCTCTTAAAGTAATTTATTCCTCTATACAGGTCTCTAATGTTCTTGATCTTACTGTTCATTGCAAGCTCATCAATCTTGTCTTTCAGATATTCCTCCTTTTTGTTCCTGAAATGCCTGCTGGTTTCACGTCTTATATTGTTAAGATTTTTTTTTCTGTGGCGCTACAGCCCCAGTTTTGGCCTAGGCCTACCTCCATGAAACTCTCCGTTTCACTACGGTTTACTAGATCTTACACATTCGGTAGGACTCCTTGGGCGATTGATCGGCTCGTTGCAAGGCCTCTACCTGTAGACAAACATCCATGCCCTGAGTGGGGTTCGAACCCACGATCCCGGCTTCCGAGCGAGCGAAGACAGTGCATGCCTTAGACCGCTCGGGTACCGTGACCGGCATATTGTTCAGATTATCCCCATTTAACTCGCTTGGATCCTATAACCATTGCAATTTGGCCTGCTTTCTTTGATCTAATAATTTTGAGCAACCTTCATCGAACCACGGCTTATGTTTCTTCGGTTCATAATTACCTAGACTCTCCTTGGCAGACATGTTTATATTCTCTCTAATAGTTTCCTAGTCTTTATTAACATCCACCTCAGTTTCCAAGTTTTCCAAAGCCGTGAACCTATTTGGGATTTCAACACAGTACTGCACTTTACCCTCTATTTCATTTAATTTCTTGAGATTGAACCTCTCCATATGAACTGTGTGTTGTTTGTTTCCTCACTGCCAGTCTTTCCCTAACCTTTGCCACCACTAGGTAGTGGTCAGTATCACAATCTGCTGCCCTGAATAATTGGACATCAAGTATACTTGGGTGCCGTCTGCTATCTATCAAAATATGGTCTATTTGATTGTGAATCTTCTCATCAGGAGATGTGCCACCACCAGGTAGTGGTCAGTATCACAATCTGCTGCCCTGAATAATTGGACATCAAGTATACTTGGGTGCCGTCTGCTATCTATCAAAATATGGTCTATTTGATAGTGTATCTTCTCATCAGGATATGTCCAAGTAAATTAATGGATGTTACGATGTGGGAACACTGTACTTTTGACAGTAAGATTTTCTGATGTGGCAAAGTTTTAACTCCATTGTCATTACTAATTTCATGCAAACTTTCATTCCCAATTGTTGGTTTGAAAATGTCTTAGCTCCCTACTTGGCATTGAAATTTCTTAACAAAATTTTCATAGGATACTTCAGGAATTTATCAAATATATGTTCTAGTTCTTCACAGACTCTATCCTTTATGTCATACAGGCAAGGAACAACAATCAATATTATTACGCAGGGGGGGTGGACGACTTAACAGGCAAAGGGGCAAAACTGAATATATAAAAAAGAAAACTAATATAATAATTTAGCCTTGACCACTGTATTGTTGTGTTGTGATGGACTTAATAAAGAATTGTAATAAAACACAATAGATAACAAATTAACAGTAGTTATCACCCGATAACGCAGGTGGCCATGGTACTGAAGAACGTCCTGTTCCTGTCTGTGGTGTCTGAGCTGACTGGTGATGGGTGATGCTACGTGGGTCCCTTGTCATCACGGCATGATGCGTCCTCAGGTTGTGGATGGATGAGACATCGTCTATATATGGAGTGTAGTTGCGAAAATCTTGAGTAAGCAGTCGTGGACAGCCAGCAAGGGGTGGTCCTCCAGCTTAGCAGCTCCTTACCATGAAAAATAAGCTTCTTACAAAAGATCACAAAAGGAGGATGATCTCTGATAAAATCTGTAGCATGGAATTCTATCGACACCACACTGCTGAGATCTGGTTCTGAGGAAGCAGGAGGCAGATTAAGGAGTGAGACATTAACAGAATCTTGGAGCACAAGAAAACTTTGTAGAAATTCTGAGTTGACTTATGGCAATTATAAAATGCCAAGACCAGTCTGAAGACAGGGAAATGAAGATGTGCTATATATAACTCCATAAAGGAAAGTTCTTCTTGAAAAGCCAGTAGTTGCTCAGCTAGTCAAGAAATTTCCTGAAGGTCCATAGCGGCATTCAGAAGAGCCGATAACTGTCCCTATCTTGAGTAAGATGAATCCAGTTCCATCCAGTTTCTTTGAGATCCATTTTAATATTATTCTTGCATCTTCTCCTAGCTCTCCCATATGGTCTCCTTGTTTCAAGTGTCTGTATCCATGACCCATGAAGATGTTCTTTTGGTAGATGAAAAAATGTGAACTGACCAAAGAAAGCTGAAGAGAACGGAGGAACAGACTGAACACAACTGCAGTTGGTAAAGTCATAGGAAGACAGAGGATAATATAAATAGATTTGTCAAATGACAGCATCAGCACAGAAGACGTTATTTAGTTGATGGCTTGGTGCAATGTGAGGACAAAGTACATACTACAGCTACTATTATACTGAAATAAAACTTACGGTTTGGTGCTCCAAACTGACGTGTTAGTACCAAACAACCCTGTGCCAGAACTACAGGTTGTAAGCTGATAAAATTGTTCCCTGCGTCATGATTCACACATACAGAGATTTGACCCACACACCCCNTGTTATGAGATATCCTGTGGACAGAAAACCTCCTATTCGTGGCTCCGTAAGGGTAACTGAACCTGAAGCTACATCTACTGATGCATGACTTGTAGTATTCACGGAAGAAGTCACTGCTGTACTTCCAAAACTGAACGAGCTCTTTGTAGCTTCTGTTGCCATGGGCTTCAGGACGCTGATGACAGTGTTTGTCGATGATGAACTGAAGCCACCATTGCCACTGCTCCTATCTGACACTGACCCATGGCTTGTCTGTTCTTTGGAGGAAGGAGAAGTGACAGATCCATTACACGCACCAAGCTCTGGTGTAGAGGTAGTGACCAGTTGTGAAGAATCACCAGCTGACATTTTTGGCAATGAATTATGTACATTCAGAAACGAACTTGATGGAGAATCTGAAGATTGAGACTTGCCAGAAATAAGAGAAATACCAGAGGAAGAAGTGTTAGCAACATTCTGAAAACAGTTTATATTTCCTTCCACGGGAGCCATCATATTTCATGAAGAAGTTAATGTCTGTTCAGAAGAAACAGGAGCACCAGCTGGAGAAGATACTGGTAATGTTAAACGTGGAATTGTTCTGTTTAGCAAAAATGTCACTGGAGCAGATGTTACTGATCCCAAGGGTCCAAAATTTATATCTGCAGCACTGGTAATTGGCACTGCAGGAGAAACATCATTACCCATTGTCAAGGAGACAGTGAGTAGTGCATATGAGCTCCTTTCAGTTGAAGCCTGGGTCGAGGTGTCTGCAACAACAGGCTCTATTTCTGTACTGAATGGAACACTTGTTTCTACATTATTTGTAATTTCTGTTGTTCCACTTGCTGCCGCTGCTTCTGCCACTGGGTGGACCATGCTCGGAAAACATGTGGTCACAGCAGTTGAGGCAGGAACCTCATTGGCAGATGACAGTGTCTTAGGAAATCATCTGTAGAAAGACCAAGAATGATACAGTTTATAAACATATTATATTACACACCACATCCTCATCAGCTTTCTTGTATCATTCTATTATAGAGAATGTCCATACAAAATCTTCACAATTTGAATCTTTTGTTACTCATAGAAGGTTTAAGGCACTGCTAAAAAATATAACACTTGAAGTGTAAACTCAAAAACTGTCATGAAATCTAATAATTTGGACATGAATATTGTGTGTAGCTTGAGCAATATCCTGCCACACCTTTTGGAGGATAACATGATCAGTTTTTGCACAGGCTTCTTTGATTAGTATCTTGAACTCTTCTAGTTCTGTTAGCAATGGAAGGACATAGATACTGTGACATGTCCACTCAAAGTCAAAATTGCGGAGCCAGAAGAGACTGTCCCTGGGGGGTGGGGGTGGGGGGGGACGGTTTTGAGCCACAAAAGTTTGATATCAAGATGAAATGATTAGTGGTAAACTGCTAGCGGAAATATAACTCTGACTAGTTAGCCAGTCCAAGCAAGCAGGAGAGGATCTGTGTTGTGCAACACTTCCCAGCTGTAACTTAACAGGTGACAGGCCACGTAAACACTTCCCTGCAGTGATGAAACAGGTGAGGAACTGCTGGAGGGGGCTTTCCCCTCTTGTCGGATTGAAGTATAAAACGCAAAGCCAAGGTCGAGGTGGTCAGTGTATGAGCTGTACTGTGGAATTTAGTGGGACTTATAAATCAACTTCCAGGAAACGGTAGTGACATATTGTGAGTTGTTGTAAATTGCATGCAATTAAGAGTGTCTGTAAAAGGAGGCATTAAGAAATCGAACCATCCAAACAAGGACACGTTATTTGGCATAATGGAACCCTGTGTACGTGACATGTTCAAATTAACTTTACTTTTTTGTAGTATTGCATTTGGAATGATTGCAATCTACTTCGTACCGGTGTGCTTTATAGTGTCTGTTGTAATAGGACTCTGTTTATGCCTACTTTATGTAAGTGAGGCCAACAGGATAAAAGTTCATGGTTCAGGGGTGAAAACCATCCAGGCTGCTTCAGGCCCCCTTCTTGCTCCAACAGGATTCAACTTCAATAACAATACAAGGTTAATGGAAAGTCGAAGATTGTAAATAACATCTGAAAATTTGTGACGAAGGTACATTAGTGCAAATAATATTTGTATTATAAGTTGGTAGCTCTGTTTTGTATTATGCGTATGTAACTTGCAGAAGTGTTAGTTAAGGAAGTGCTATGTTGTAGAATTGTTGCAGATGTATGCAAACCAGAAATCAGTAGGGGTGTGGCCCATTGTGCAAGTGAGGAAACCGTAACACGTGAGAAACAATATTCAGGCCCATGACGGTTTCTTCTTCTTCTTCAACAGGATCATGTTGCATCAAGGTTACCAATCTTGTCATCCCGCAGAAGTCAGACAAGTGACCTGAGCCTTGTTATGATCAAGATTGACCCACCTAAGGCATCAGATACAAGGTAGATCACATGAAATACTTTCTCAGCACTGTGATCTTGCACCTTAGCTTGCTTATCATACTTTCATGTGACATGATCTACAGAAAACTTATTTTGAATGCTGTATGTACAATTTTTACCTCATTTAAGTACCATCTACATAAACACACATGGGCATGAGTACAAATATGAGCTTGTAGTATGGTAGGTTTGTAGATTATTTTAAGGGATATTGTTCCTCTTCGGAAATTGAAGGACATGCAAAGAAACCATTGTCAGTAGGCTCTTGACTAAATTGCACTTGATACCTTCTGCCTTATCTATTATGCAGACTTTTGCTGAATGCCTACAAGTCTGGAATTAGGTTATTTTGGTATGTGCAATTGGAAGTTTACATAGTTCTTAACATTTGTCATAGAGTAGTAGGAAGTTAACTGAAAGAAAACATTATAACTAATAATACAAATTCAGCCATCAGTGCAACAATTTTATTGATTTGAGCACACTACATGTTTAAAGGGTAATCTTCAGGTGTTTCAGTTATACCTTATTAATTGAATTAATGGTTGAATTATAATGCTATCAGTAGATTTCAACTTAGAACCTCTGAGGAATGGATTGATTGTGATGTCTGGCTGATGCTGAGCTATCTGAAGGAACTGAAATAAATTAGAAGAAACATCAGGTCGTGATAGCTGGTTACAGGACAGAATCTAGGGACTTTTCAAATGCAGACCAGGTTGCTTGGTGTTTGTTACTTTATCCGCTTATATTGATTTCAGGTTTCTGAGAAAGTCGCAGATCCTGAGTGACACTTCTTCGGAAGAGCAGCATTCATCAAAATCTGCCTTGGATGTGCTAAAGGAGATCTCTCATAGGCGTATTCATGTTCAGGTAACCAGGCAATTCTTATAATATATTTCTACTTACACACAAATGTGGTAGATTTCTTAATGTTGAAAATATACAGTGGAGTTGCATCATGCACACATTTAATTCTGTATGTAGTAATACAAATTTGGTCATGAACGCAACAATTTATTTGGTTGTAGATCTTTGTCTTTCCTTCTTCTACACTACATGTTTAGGCCGTAATCGGCCATCATCAGGTGTATTTTTTCTCACACGTAGCTGTCACACTGCACACAGTCCAAAATTTAAAATTTAAAACATTAGCCTGTCAGTTTTGTTTAAAATCTTGCCAACACATGTTCGACAATTTGAACCCCTGCGTCAGAT
This sequence comes from Cryptotermes secundus, assembly GCF_002891405.2. Classification (NCBI taxonomy): domain Eukaryota; kingdom Metazoa; phylum Arthropoda; class Insecta; order Blattodea; family Kalotermitidae; genus Cryptotermes; species Cryptotermes secundus. Next base: position 19,356 of record NW_019725463.1, on the reverse strand, counting down.
GCAACTGCACTGTAGTCACTTGCATTTATATGAGGTTAGTCAGCAATTGCAGGCATGTAGTACCTAGTGCAGCTGGATTTCATACTGGAATGACCAAGTCTTGTTGAAATATGTAGCAAATGAGCATTTTCAGACAGAATGAGATTGTGTTCTCATACAGAATAAAATGATGTAATTTTGCATGAAATCAGTGCTGCATCTTTTCCAGAGTCTGGATTGTTTTTATGAGGCTAATGCTTTTATGGCAGCATTGCCAGGTATCAAAATGCTCTGGCCGCCAGGTCACTATGAGTAACATTCTTGTTGTGGTGTCTTATATTTTCCGGATCATGTTTAAGAACTGTTAAAATATTCAGGTTAGAGGTCATGTAGATATGTAGCTCATGGCTTCAGCCAATAAGAAAGTTAGAAGCTTTTTTATTGTCATTTGTCAGAAACTATGGAATAATGTGTTTAATATAACTACTGATCTGGAGTCAGTCATGGCCAATCTGCATGTGCAATGTAGGCGTTTCTGTTGTGTGTTCTCCATGCATTTATTAGCCAAATATCTCTTTGATTTTTCCTAGCTCTCCCAAACAGTGTGTTGCAGAAGATATTGGAAAATACAAAAATTGCTCTTATAACAGCAGTCTTCATTGCAGTTGTTAGTTTTGCTTATACATTCATAGCTCAAATCCAAGTCTGTTTCTTTCCCATTATTTACTCCTTAAGAAAAATACTGGGGCTGTGGAGATGTTAAGTAACCACCATGAATAGCTGACGTAAGCTGATAAGACTGCTCCGCGAGAGATGGTATGAACCCTTTACCACGGCTGGAGTTCTGAGGAACTGACAGTATAAGTAACCATGAACAAATGAACAAATGCAGATTTTTCTGCATAGGCATGATAGTTATATTATAAAAAGGAGAAAATAACAGAAGGATGGAGAAAGTGGTGCTGTGTCTTTTTGTGTGTGTCGCTGATCATGAGGCAATTCTATATCTTTTATAGTTGGATGAAAATGAAGATGATGCAGTAAAGAGACCATGGGGGGAAGAAGAACAAATCACCTTGGACCATGGTTCAGATGTTCTACAAGTTCAGGGTCACATCAAAGCTGTGTATGTATTGTGTGTCATTGCTTATTATGATATTGTGAATGGCAGCAAATTTCCATTAACCTTTAAGCTACGGGCATTTATTTTCCGGTAAGGGCAGCGGTACAGAATAAATTTAAACACCCGTGATTATAAAGCCATAAAAACTGTAATCATTTACTAAATTTGCTCATATTTCTGCAATTTCTGTGATAAACGAACGAAATAAACGCTGCTTTTTTCTTGAAAGAATATAGAATCAGATATTGTAATTTACAGATTGTATGAAACATGTTAAAATTTTTACACTGACTCCAAATAAGAAATTCCCCAGTTTTTTAGTTTCTCTTTAAGAATTCATGGAGTACTCGGTAAGTATGAATGGAGGCTAGTGGGTGACATCACTTGACAGCTATGGCAACACAGCGGATGTTGTGTCTAAACCTTCTCAGTGTCTAAATCAGGTAGTTCTTTTGGTATGATGAGAGTGGGCGAGTGAAATAAACTCAGTGTTTATCATCGCGCTGGGCTACACAATAAGATTACTGTTCTTATACAGTTCAAGGCTAGCTTTCTTTATGAAATCGCGTTGCAGTTTCATTACACTGAGTACTAGCTTCGTGGCTGGAAGTGTTCTGTCGAAGTATTTCAAAGTTTAATCCTACCATGGTGTCGTCTCGTTTGGAAGATTCTGACATATTTCAGCTCATCAATGACTCCGATTCAGATTGCTGTACCGACAATTCTGAGAGTGACGTTGAAGGTAGCGAATCAGAAAGTGATTTCGATGAAGACCCATCATCTTCGTCGCCAACCTGGGGACCACCACACCAGCATGGCACGAGGAGTGTGAATACTTTTTCAGGTGGAGCTGTGGGATTAAAAACCCATGAAGCTCCACATGTAAATAAGGATTCCACCCCTTTCTGCGTTTTCATGCTGTATTTCACAGAGATTATCCATCTGCTGGTGGAAGAGACGAACAGATACTACCATCAGCACGTAGGCAGACGTCAAGACGGACCTTCTCCGCGGCCTGACGTGACCAAATCCGAGATGTTTCTGTTTCTAGGAATAATCATTCAAATGGGACATGACATTAGAGACAGACTGACGGACTACTGGTCGACTCTAAAACAATTTGCCACGCCTTTCTACTCTGAGACAATGAAACGCGACTGATTTCTTCACATTCTTCGTTTTCTACATTTTGCAGATGACAGTACAGAAATTGACAGGAATGCCGACAGTTATGACCGAGTATGGAAAATTCGGACCATGTTCGACACTGTCAATGACGCATTTGAAAAATATTATAACCCTTCCGAACATTTGGCCATTGACGAAATAATAGTTAAATTCAAGGGAAGGGTGATTTTTAAGCAGTACATTCCAAAGAAACACAAACGTTTCGGAATCAAAATTTTCAAAATTTGTGACGCCGCTGGGTATACTTATGACATGAAAGTTTACCTAGGAAAAGATAGGACACGTGCTGACCGAGACGTGACAGGGACACATGCTACAGTTATNAGCCACATTCTGTTGAAATCCTGTGGCGCGAATTGGACGCACAGAGATTTTCGTCTCGCCCTTGTGCGGAACATGCTGGAGCTTGCTGGAAGGGGTCCACCTCGCCCTCAACGGCCCAGGGGTCGAACCCCGGCTGTTAGATCGGAGCCATCTCGAATAGAGGAGGTCACAACACAACATTGGCCGACTTCCTCTACTTCGAAGTTGAGCTGTCGTGTGTGCTCTTCGCGTGGGAAACGAAGAGGCGTCCGGACAAAGTGCGAGAAGTGCGACATCAGACTCTGCATTTCCGGATGTTTCCGAGAATTCCACACGAAGGCAACATTCCGGTAGATGACGCAGGTGGGAAGACAGACAGCCCATGCAGATGGTGGCCAAAAATTATGTAAGTAGGAAAAGAATTTCTATCTTAAAAATTAGATTTTAAAGCAACGTGCGCACGCGCGGACTGTGCGACCCCATATGAGGTCATTCGTACCGCTGACTTTATTTTTGTGACCCCATATGGGGTCATTGGTAGTTTAAAGTTTAATAGACTTAATTACATAAGACTTTATCATACTGATCTATGTCATATCTGCTGTCATGTCTAAAATTTTCCTGTGTTTTTGCAAAGTGATATTTGTTTTAAAATCATGGTTTGGTGGGATGTGGTGTTATGTAGTATACAACCTCTTTATTATAACCATCACAACACAAGAAATATCAAGATCAGTGCCCAGTTTTGGCTCTGCTACATGTTTCGGCTATCAATAGCCATCATAAGGCAAATACACGGTTAACATATATACACCACTGAACTGCAGTACTAGTAAAATTGGATACAATACTATTAATTATATAAAATGCTTGATGTAAAAAATACAGTAAAATAGAAGTTATAGCATAAAACAAGAATTAAATTTTTAGATTGATGTTTTATACTACTCTGTCCAAAAAGTATCTGACCTTGGGCCGGGAAATCAAAGTTCTGTATCTGGGTGGTTACAATACCTAATCGCCTTCAAAGTAGGCCCCTTGTGACTCCACACACTTAGCCCAGCGGCCCTTCCATCGCTGGAAGCAATTCTGGAAGGCTTCTTTTGGAATGGCGTGCAGCTGTGCCGTCGCATTCTGTATGACGTCCTCGTGCCTGTCAAAATGACAGCCTTTTAGTGGTGTCTTCCATCTCGGGAACAGCCAGAAATCACAAGGAGCCATGTCAGGAGAGTAGGGAGGCTGGCAAACCTGCGGAATGCCGTGTTTGGCCAGGAAACCCTGGATCAGGTGTGATGAATGAAGTGGGGAGTTGTCACGATGCAGCTCCCAGTTGTGTGCCTCCCACAGCTCCGGTCTCTTGCGCCAAACTGCATCACGAAGATGGCAGAGGACTTCTTGGTAGTACTCCTTATTGACAGTCTGGCCCAGTGGTGCGTGCTCATGATGCACAACACCCCGGTAATCGGGAAAAAAAAAAATAGTATCACCTTCACATTGCTCCGAACCTGTCGTCCTCTTTTGGGCCTCAGGGATGTTGGATGCTTCCCTTGTGACGCCTGGTCCTTGGTTTCTGGGTCATATCCGTACACCCACGAATCGTCACCAGTGATCACAGTCTTCGGGAGCTCAGGATCCCTGTTGGAACACTCCAGCATGTCCTGCGGGATCTCAGGGTGGAGTTGTTGCTGCTCCGGCGAAAGCAGCTTGGGCACAAATTTTGCCGCCACTCTTCGCATGCCCAAATCCTCAATTAAAATTGTGTTTGCGGAACCTCTGCTAATCCCAACCTCATCAGCAACTTCACGGATGGCCAAACGACGGTCCTCCATGATCAGTGTGTGCACTTTATCAATGACATCAGCATTTCGGCTCGTTGACGGTCTCCCGGAACGTTGCTCACTATCTGCCGACATATGGCCATGTTTAAAGCGGTTGAACCACTCTTTAATTTGAGTGACCCCCATTGCATCATCATCGAGAGCCTGCTGAATTTTGCGAATTGTTTCCGCTTGGCTATCCCCAAGTTTCTGACAAAACTTAATGCAGTATCGCTGCTCCAGGCGTTCTGTCATCTTGAGCGAAACAAGAATGCGACGAACATGTGTTACACCACTTTGCTATCTGGCAGTGTTGCGAGTCAGCAAAAAATCACGCATGCACATCAAAGTCCCTTCTACCACTACGCTCAGTTTCCCCACCCGTTTGGCCATTGCTTACAGTGGAAAAAAATAAAGTCCGATACTTTGTGGACATATGGTATCATCGAATCAGTCGTTGGTTTTATAATTTCATTTCGTTCTTATGGACAAATTGGAGTATTATATATATATATATATATATTGTATAAGATTATATAGGAGGCTCGTGATGTAGATGTAGTAAATTAATGTTAATTGTTTAGTTGGTGCCCCATCTTACAAAGTATTGTCCGTTCTGTAGGGAATGTAAACAAGTCATGTAGTTTATTTACCAAACTACACACAGCAGCAATGAAAGGTGGGTCAAGTGGTAATACCTCTGACTCATATTCTGGAGGTGCCTGATATGCGCCTCAGCCAAAGCACCAACTGGGTTTTATATCAAGATAGTGTCCGCCGGCCATCGCGGCAGCAGTGATGCTTCATGACGTCACGGCGGTTATGTTGCCACCCCCTGCTCTTGTCCATTCCGAGGATAGATAAGGGGCAGTGTGTGATTAGGAGACAGTTGAATTGGAACAGTCGCCGAGTTCAGGTGGGGCGGAAAGAATACCGGCACGTAAGTGATAGTGTGAGAAGCAGATGATTGGCTCACAATAGAAGTAATTGNAGCCTGCTGAATTTTGCGAATTGTTTCCGCTTGGCTATCCCCAAGTTTCTGACAAAACTTAATGCAGTATCGCTGCTCCAGGCGTTCTGTCATCTTGAGCGAAACAAGAATGCGACGAACATGTGTTACACCACTTTGCTATCTGGCAGTGTTGCGAGTCAGCAAAAAATCACGCATGCACATCAAAGTCCCTTCTACCACTACGCTCAGTTTCCCCACCCGTTTGGCCATTGCTTACAGTGGAAAAAAATAAAGTCCGATACTTTGTGGACATATGGTATCATCGAATCAGTCGTTGGTTTTATAATTTCATTTCGTTCTTATGGACAAATTGGAGTATTATATATATATATATATATATTGTATAAGATTATATAGGAGGCTCGTGATGTAGATGTAGTAAATTAATGTTAATTGTTTAGTTGGTGCCCCATCTTACAAAGTATTGTCCGTTCTGTAGGGAATGTAAACAAGTCATGTAGTTTATTTACCAAACTACACACAGCAGCAATGAAAGGTGGGTCAAGTGGTAATACCTCTGACTCATATTCTGGAGGTGCCTGATATGCGCCTCAGCCAAAGCACCAACTGGGTTTTATATCAAGATAGTGTCCGCCGGCCATCGCGGCAGCAGTGATGCTTCATGACGTCACGGCGGTTATGTTGCCACCCCCTGCTCTTGTCCATTCCGAGGATAGATAAGGGGCAGTGTGTGATTAGGAGACAGTTGAATTGGAACAGTCGCCGAGTTCAGGTGGGGCGGAAAGAATACCGGCACGTAAGTGATAGTGTGAGAAGCAGATGATTGGCTCACAATAGAAGTAATTGGAAGTGTGTAATACAGTGACATTGGTATAGCCCCCGTATCGTACTGTGAATATGTGTAGACCAGCGTTTCTCAGACTTTTATAAGTCAGAACAGTTCTGCGGACCACCTTACTCTTGTTCCCTTCGAAAGAAAATTTATCATTTTTTTAGCATATTTTAATAACAGTATACCTATATTTTAAAATAGAATTAATTAAAATTAATGTAATTCAATTAATTAATATTAAGTAATTAAGTTAATAGAAGAACATTCATATTCGTTTTTTAATAATTCAAGACTATTAGAATTTGGATAATCTTTAGCTTATTAACTAAAAAATAAAAAAAAATGTTGGTACTCACATTAATGAGATGGGTGAGCCTGCCGATTCTTGCACAGTTGTTCTATATTTGGATGTATGCTGGTAAGCTTAAGCCGGAGATCGTCACATGCATCGAGTCGATTTTGGTACTTTGTTTTTATTGGACTTAGTGATGAAAACCCTCTCTCACACAGATAAGTACAAGTGAAAGATGATTGCCGTGTGCAATTTCAAAACTGAGCTTTTCAGCTATAGTGTGATATGCAATTCATTTGAATTTATTTTTTTCTTCTGTCTTTTTTGAAGGACCACAAGGGCACGCCTCGAGGACCACTTGTGGTCCGCGGACCGTATTTTGTGAAACGCTAGTGTAGACTACTGAAGGTAGAGTGGACAGATTATTGTGTAGGGTTGTAAATTTTGTAAACCTGTAACAGTGTTATAATTAATTGTAGCCAAGACTTGTAGGTTGTTAAATAAACCAGTTAACAATCCGAGCGCTGTCTTAGGTGGCAAAACACGTTACAATATTATCAAAGCCAAGGCCTTCAGAACATCTATAAGAATATATTCCTCTTTTAAAAGTGAGCGATTAAGCACTAACATTAACCCTTTGACGTGCTCATTTAAATTCCGCGGCTCCTGCGGTAATATATTCAGCCGGCCATTTAAATTTTGCTCGAAAATGATTTATTCATCATTGTTCTTAAATTCTATGAGATAGGAACATGAAACTTTCACTAAAATGATCTTAAAATGTGGTTTTATAACCTTACCTTATAATATGAGCGCCCTGTATTTCGGCAATGGTAGTAGGTTGTTTAGTATTTGATCAGTGAATGGTACGCCTTGAAGGATGAAACTTTCACTAAAATGATCTTAAAAGATGGTTTTATAACCTTGCCTTATAATATGAGCACCCGGTATCTCGGCAATGCAAGCAGGTGACGCCTTGAAGCATTAGTCTAAACACAGCGCTGGCTCACATTCACCAAACCAATACTGCGTATCTTTTCTTTTGCTCTTTTTTTTTAACCACACAGCTTCTGTGCGGCCTAGCCCTCCTCCCCGTGAGGGGTATAGTTCAAGGAAATGTCCTTCCGTGAGCAGTAAAGCTAGTCAGGTCAGCTGCAGTAAATTCAACGTTACGAGTTATCATAACAAGGGGTTGTTGCNCATATCAGTCTCTGGTGTTTATAGCTTCAGAGCAAAGAAAACACATCATTCATAACAGAAACAGCTCGCAATAGCCACAGGAACGTTGCTGCAAGACAGGCATATGTAACGACGACTTAGCGCTCTTAAACGCGTGTGTCATTAAATACAGTCCTCCTGACAACAGGCCAGTGAAAAATCTAACAATCTACAGCAAAACCATCAATTATTATGGGCGTTATAACATACGTGTGCAGCTGGACGAAACATACACGTCGAACCCCCCCAGACGATTTAAATACCTGACGAAACATACACGTCAAACCACGGCAACGGGTTAAACTGACCCTGACTTTTTTATATGACCTTCTGGTGGACTGGGTTTCTTCAACAATAACTATCAAACCCAGGATATTTCTTTTACTTAACACACACAGTAGGTGATTGTACTATGTGCTTTTACTGTTGCAGGTTGCTAAGTGATACAGAAAAACTATACCTCAAAGAACTTCTAACATTCATGTCAGAAGAGGATCTTAAGATGTTGGCACGGAGTATAATGGAAAATATGATTGTACCATGCACCAAACAAGGTAAATTAATGTCTGAAGATATACTCAAGTAGATGTTCATGCCTACTAAAAACTATGTATATATAAACTGCAACTATGAAAGTAAAACAAAATGAAGTTAAGAATCACGTGACGTAAACCTTCGTGAAGAGGAACAAGGATTCAAATGTAAAATAACTTTTGCAAATAATTAGGCTGTGAATATATTGAATAAGCAGTCATGGATAAGCGACAAGGGGTGGTCATTCAGCTTGGGGGTTGGGCATGGGGCTAACAACTCACCATAAAAAAATAAGCTTCTTACAAAGCTAAGAAAATGGACATGAGATTTGGTACATGGAATGTAAGAAGTCTGTATAGGGCAGGTTCATTCATGAAACGTGTGAAAGGAATGTCAGAATGTGAGTTAGATTTAGTGGGACTACAGGAGGTCAGATGGGTCAGAGGTGGTACCAAAGCAGCAGGTGTATATGCAGTTTTCCACGGGAAAGGGAATGACAATCGCGAATTATGTACAGGTCTCTTTGTACATAAGAGCAACATTTCAGCAGTTAAGAGGGTAGAGTCTGTTAGTGACAGGATGTACAATATCATTGTTCTGAATGTTCATGCCCCAACAGGATACAACTGATAATATGATGGACAGCTGCTATGAGGAACTAGAACTGTATTCGATGNGATAATGGAGTCAGAATAGTAAACCTTGCCACATCCAAAATCCAATCGTCAAAAGAAAAATATCTGCACATCGTAACATTCATAAATTTACTTTACTTGGACTTTTCATAATGGATGGGTGGGTGGGTGGGTGGATGGGTGAATAGGAGACGGCTTTCAAGTGTACTTGATGTCCGATCGTTCAGGGGAGCAGATTTGATACCAGAAGTTAGGGAGACACTGGCACTGAGTAAACAAACAACGCACAGATTTCATGTGGAGAGGTGTAATCTCAAGAAATTGAACGAGGACGAGGGAAGAGAGGAGTACTGGGCCGTGCCATAGCTCAAGCGGTTAGTCGCTGGCTTCCCATCACGGGTCTGGTCAATCGGGATTTGTGGTGAACAAAGTGGCGCTGGTGCGGGTTTTCTCTGAGTACTTCGGTTTCCCCTGCCAATCTTCATTCCACCAAATTCTCCATCATCATAATCACTGGGGGCAGGCTACAATAGGCCAATCAGTGGCCGCCATGCCGAGTGGACCCGGTTGGACTCCACCCCCCATTAGGCAAATTTAAAAAGTAGAAAAGAGAGGAAATAGGTTCGCAGCTTTGGAAAAGTCAGGCGCTGAGGTGGATATCAATAGAGCTTATGAAACTGTTAGAGAAAACATCGATACTTCAGCCGAAAAGAGTCTATTTTATTATGAATTTGAGAAGCATAAGCCAAGGTTCGATGAAGGATGCTCAAAATTATAAACTGAAGGAAACAAGACAAATTTCAGTAGTTAGAGGATGCAATCAAAATAAATGAGGATAATCTGAAATACAAAATTAACGAACATGTGGTGATCAGTATGAAGAAGAACATGAGAGACCAGTATAGAGGAATAAATGAATTGAAGAGGGGTTACCAGCCTAGCAGTAACTTAGTGAAGTATGAGCATGGTGATCTGCCTACAGATTCCCACAACATTTTGAATAGGTGGAGGATCTGTTTCTCTGTTATTGAATGTACATAGGGTCAGTGATGTTAGGCAGACAGAAATGCATAGAGCTGAGCCGTTAATACCTGACCCTAGCCCTTTTGAGGTTGAAAGTGTTATTGCAAAGTTGAAACGGTATAAATCGCCAGGTAGTGTTCAAATTCAGGCAGAACTTATTCAAGCAGGAGGCAGAATATTATGTTATAACATCCACAATCTAATTATTTCTATTTGGCATAAGGAAAAATTGCCTGATCATTGGAGGGAGTCTGTTATTGTACTAGTTCACAATAAGGGTGATAAAACTGACTGTAGTAATTATTGCGGGATAACACTGCTATCAACATCATATAAAATTTTGTCCAATATTCTTCTTTCAAAGTGAAGTCCATATATATATATAAAATTATTGGGGATCATCAGTGTGGGTTTCGATGTAACAGATCAACTACGGATCAGATCTTTTGCATTCGTCAGATATTGGAGAAAAAATGGGAGTCCGATGAGACACTACATCAGCTATTCATAGACTTCAAGAAAGCCTATGATTCAGTTAGGAGGGAAGTACTGTACAATATTCTGATAGAGTTTGGGATACCCATGAAACTACAAGGGTAATTCCAAAAGTAAGGTCTCCTATGTTTGAAAATATAAAATAAACACATATTTTCAATTTTGGATACATCAGTTGAATCTTGAACATGTACTCATTTCTCTACATAATCGCCATTTCGGTCGATGCATTTTTGTAGGCGCAGTGGCAGTTTTTGTACACCCATGTCATTCCAGTTCACCTCCGTGCTGTTCAGCAAACTTCGATCCTCAGCTTTCACCTCATCGTCGTCGTTGAAGCGCTTTCCAGGCAAATGTTCTTTCAACTTTGGAAAGAGATGGTAGACACTGGGCGCCAAGTCCGAACTATAGGGTGGATGGGTGATGATGTTCCATCCAAACTGTTGCAGTTGAGCGACGGTTTGTCGGGCAGCANGGTTTTAGTAATCGGGAGCTCCATTTCTAACGGCAACCATGCAAAGACTGAGCGTCCTAGCTACGTGCGCGCATGCTTGGTGGTATTGGGGGGAGTGGGGGAAGCAACGAATGCAACAGGGTTGCCAACAGCCGCACGAAAAATTACCCAGCGCTTTGGAGACCTTACTTTTGGAATCAGCTACGTAATTAGGTTCATTAAAATGTGTTTAAACAAAACGTATAGTAAAGTCCGTGTAGGTAAACATTTGTCTGATAAATTTCCTATCGAGAATGGTCTAAAACAAGGAGATGTTTTATCGCCACTCCTTTTCAACTTTGCTTTAGAATATGCCATTAGGAAGGTCCAGGGACACCAGGTGGGACTGAAATTAAACGGGAAACGTCAGCTGTTGGCCTATGCCGATGATGTGAATCTGCTGGGTGATAATGTAGATACCATAAAGAAAAACACATAAACATTAACTGACGCAGGTACTGAGGTTGGTCTAGAAGTAAACACAGAGAAAACTAAGTATCTGTTGCTGTCTCGTCACCAAAATGCAGGGCAAAATCATGTCATAAAGATAAGAAACAGCTGTTTTGAGAATGTGGCACAGTTCAGATATTTGGGAACAACGATAGCAGATCGAAACCTGATTCGGTAGGAAATTAAGAAGAGACTGAACTCGGGTAATGTTTGCTACCATTCAGTCCAGAACCTTTTGTCTTCTCGTCTGCTGTCCAAAAACATAAAAATTAGAATATACAAAACTATAATTTTGCCCCTGGTTATGAATGGGTGTGAAACTTGGTCTCTGACATTAAGGGAGGAACATAGACTGAGGGTGTTTGAGAACAGGGCATTGAGGAGAATATTTGGATCGAAGAGAGATGAAGTGACAAGAGGTCAGAGAAAACTGCATAATGACAAGCTTATTAACTTGTACTCTTCTCCAAGTATAATTAGAATGATCAAGTCAAGGAGGGTGTGGTGGGCAGGGCATGTAGCACGAATGGGGGAGACGAGGAGTGCGTACAGGATATTGGTAGGAAAGCCAGAAGGAAGGAGACCACTGGGAAGACCAAGGCGTAGGTATGTGGACAATATTAAAAGGGATCTTAGAGAGATAGGATGGGATGGATTGGATTGATCTGGCTCAGGATATGGACCAGTGGAGGGCTCCTGTGAACACGGTAACGAGTAAGTAAGTAAGCACCAGGTGGACATTAAGTGGTTAGCTTCACGCAACCCAGAAAATGGGGGTGGCTATGCTGGGAGCCACCAATCATCATGCCTATGGCCTGTCACTTTACTCCAACTGAGCTCTCCCAGCACATATTAATCTTTCATATTTATGTAATATTGCATGACCCATGCAACTTCAAAACTTTGCTGCCATGCTGTCCACCACATTAACACTACCAACTGTAGACGTAATTTATAGAAAAGAACATAAAACCTAACCTTGTGTGATTGTGGAATGGAAATTCTAAGGTTAGCAGTGCTAATGTGGTGAACAGCATGGGGTTACATTTTAAAATTCCTTGGGTCACCCACTGATATGAAAGTAACAGTATTTTGATATGCTTCAAATGTTTAAGTGGTGACTAATTAGACTAATTAGCAAGACACTTGCTACTTGCATAATTGTGCAGTTTACAAACATCTATAGAATTTCTCTGAATTCCCATGATTAGTTTGGTACATCACTGTTGTTAGATTTGCTGGTTACTAACGGCTAGCTTTTGCAGCTTATCTAGCAATGTTTGTTTTATATTGTGAAGGTAACTTTGACATTTGGATAACAGAAGTAACATTAAATATAGTTATGTTGCCTTACAGAAGCAATAGATGCTATTTTACTGCACTCTGCTACACCATCATCTCTCCTAGAGCATGACGGAATGACAAGGAAGATTCTTTTCAGATATCTCCACAGCAAACGAATCTTCACAGTCAATGCAAACAAAGCAGCTATGATCACCAAGATTCTCCAGATGTGGAATGGTACTCTTCATCATAATCTGGTAATAATCTCTTTTCTAGACTTGTATTAGTACAGTGGATAGAGCTTAATTCATAACAATAACGAAGGAAGAAGACTGCAGCTGTTCAACATCGTTTGTCAATGTCGAGGTGAAATCTATACATAAAATATGAAGTGAACAGAAAGGAAACGTTAAAATGAAGTAATATAAAGTATATATGAGGGGGGACCCAAAAATAACCGGAACCGACCTGTTGCGCGCACATGCTTTGTAGTTACGAGTTGTGCTGCTAGGTGGTGTTAGCTGGGGGTCTCCCGCGACTGTTAGTGAGCTGGCGTCAGTCTGAGTTAAGTGGTTTGTCTGTGGTGCACTGTTGTGTGCGTTCCTGTTTCAACCCTTTGGCGATTAGTGAGAATGCCGACCAGAAGGACAAAGAGTGTGCACCAAGACTCATCGCCAGTCACAATTCTTTTAAGAAATTCTGGATCGTTCTGCACTTCACTCTTCAAGTCGCGGCAAACATTGATGCGGTTTTCCCTTTGGTCATCTCCGAGCAAGCGAGGAAGAAATTTTGCAGACACCCGTCTCATGTGCAAACCTTCGGTTAAAATTCGCTGGACCGTGCTCCATGAGATGTTCGTTTCCTCAGAAAGTTGGTCAATGGTCTTTCGACGATCTTCATCAATTGCACGTTTGATTTTGGCAATGTTATCGTTATTTCTTCCTGTTGACATGTTGCCAGATTTGAAACGGGAAAACCACTCGTAGACCTGTGATTTCTCCAAAGCATCATCATTAAAGGCTTGCCGAAGCATCCCAACAGTCTCGGCTGCAGTTTTCCCTAACAGAAAGCAAAATTTCACGCACACTCTTTGTTTCTTCTGGTCGGCCATCTCACTAATCGCCAAAGGGTTGAAATAGGAACGCACACAACAGAGCACCACAGACAAACCACTTAACTCAGACTGACGCCAGCTCACTAACAGTCGCGGGAGACCCCCAGCTAACACCACCTAGCAGCACAACTCGTAACAACAAAGCATGCGCGCGCAACAGGTCGGTTCCGGTTATTTTTGGGTCTCCCTTCGTACTTTGACTGTCTACAATTTCTTTGAGAAAATCATCAATAAAGACCATCTTTTCCCAATGTCTTAGCAGGTTCTTGTTTTCTGCAGCATCACAGGACCATCAACATGGGCATGTGAATACACAGGTTTTCAAATGTACACTATGTTCATGCCGTCATGGTTAAGTTGAAGTCTGTTTGGAAATGTTATTTTTTCTTGACCATGTTTATTTTTGTTTAATATCTCTTTATAGTCCTTCAATATAGTCCCCCTGCTTCTCAATGACCGAGTCCCAACATGTGGGAAGCTTTACTATTCCATCCAGGACACCAAGGCCCAGCCTTGAGCAACTGAGGTCAGTTTTTGTGCATTTTTTTGCGCAGATTTTGCATAAAGTCATGATACTAAACTGCTGTGATACTTTTCCCGCATGGAACTCTGTCTGCCTTTATGATTCCTTGGCGATCATAAGCAAAGATCATCATTTGTTTGACCTTTGATTGAGATCGTTGAAATTTTTTTGGTCGTGGGGAAGATGGACAGTCCACTCATTGGACTGTGATTTTAGCTCCGGTTAACTTCACTTAAAGCATTGTGGATTTCTGTCAGGTTTCTTTCCACGTAAAGTTTTGATCTTAATGTACGACCTCTGATCTTCAACATTCACAATACCCGAGAACCGTGCAGGCTCCATTTCAAACTCACGTTATTTCAGAACAGAGTACATTATAAGTGAAACAAAATAACGCGCTTCTTTCTCAAGCCCTAAACTGTACCTGACATGAGGCTCACTGTTGTTGTGTCATCTAATCCGCAGTGTTGCCACCTGTGCATTAATTATGAAATGACCCACATATTTGGCAGGAACTTCAAATGCTTCAAGCACCTTGGCTTCTCTGACTGTCCAGTTACTAGCAATGGCATCTTTTCAGATCCATCCATATTTGCACATAGAAGCACAGTATTACTATCTTTAATTGTCATGCACCATGACAGCTTTAATCTTTGAAAGCATGTGTTTTGTCTGAGAGTAAGCTGAAAAACAGCACACACTGATCTGTATTAAATATATCCTGTGGATGGTATTTCTTAGAAGTGATGGAGGCAGTTTCCTTCAGGCATACGATTGTAGCTGTATCTACAGATCTGTCCGGCCTGTATCTCTGCACGTGCGCACGCACACACACACCTTGAAATGTAGTGTTAATCGAAATATGCCAAATTGTTCTTTATATTCAAATATTTATTTTCCTCATTTCCTCTGTTAAGTTGAAATGAACACGTGTTTTTGCAAAAAGTAATATTATTCTTAGTTTGTTCAATCTTTTTTTAACGTAATAAATGCCCTTTCACATGAGTGAATTCGATTATTTGTTAATCACAGTCCAAAGAACTTCTGCAGTCTATAATCATGCACTCTCTGCTGGATATGTGCTAAACTCTTTTCTTCTTCAGTTCATTGATCAAAGTAGGGCTCCTGCTGTGGATGATGCCAGTNACTTCTCTGATTGTGATTCGGCGATCATTCATAATCATTGCTTTCACTTTTTCCACGTTTTCATCGGTTGTTGATGTGCTGGGGCGTCCGGGGCGCTCGTCATCTGCAACGTCTTCACGGCCATCTTGGAAACGCTTATACCACTCGTAAACTCTTGTTTTACTCATAACAGACTCACCATAGGCCTTTGTTAACATTTCACACACTTTGTAACACTTTATTTCATTTTTTACGCAAAATTTGATACAAATTCTTTGATCCATTTCTTTTAACAAACGAAAATCGCCAAGCTCATAAAAACACGTCTAACCTTAGCGGCTGCCACAGACAAAGTAAGCAATGAATACAGCTGAAAATTTTATTGTACTTCAGGGGCATGTATACCAACATAATAAAAAAAAATTTTGACAATTGGACTCTCCAAACCCACGAAATTTTAAAATTCCCGTTATTTCCTGAACACACCTCGTATTACACTGTATTTTATAATGACGTTTTGAATTTTTCAGTCGACATCAGTGCCTGTTATGGACCGCCATTCAACACAACCAGGAGATGATGTAGAAGGGTGTGAGGCTGATGAGCTGGCTTTTCAGTTTGCACAGTGGTTTTATTCAGCGCTGAACCAGAATGACAGGCACTGTCTGCGCACACAGCTATATGAGCATTTCTGGCAGAAGTGTAAAATGCAGTTAGTTTTAGATTCTGAAATGGGTATTACAGCTGAAGCAAAAAACGGCGCAGATGATGTTGTGAAACTGATCTGTGATACCAAAATCCAGCACAACTTATATTTCAACCCAGATTTTGAAAAAAAAATGGGTTACTGGAAAGATAGTTAAATTTGGTGTGTTCACGGTTAAAGTATATGGCACACTGCATCACCAAAACCAATATACTGGAGAATTTGAACAGTGGTTTCTGCTCGTAAGGGATCCCTCTGCTGGTAATGAATGGAAAATAACATGTACAGGCCTACACGTAATGACTAAATAATACCCAGACTGATATATACATATATATTGCTTTTATACACAGTTAATAACAAGAATTTATTTATTTTTAACAGAGATTCTGTATTAATTCAAGTTTATAGTAAGTTATTTTTCAATTATGTTTGTTATGGCGGGGGGCGTGGAGGTATCCCCACCGCTTCCACCACTGTTATGCCCTTACGACAGGGGTGGACTGGTTATCTCACCGCTGTCTCCACTGTTATGCCGTGGTGACAGGGGGCGTGGAGGTATCCCGCTCTGTCACCCGGTTTAGTATGCTGCCACCATCTTGTATCTCAAGAAAACTCGCGAACTTATCATTGCTTACGTCCCTGTTCTGGCTTAACTCTTAATTCGCCGAAGCTTTGGGAGGTCCTGGAGTCGTCAGGGAAGAGGGTAACACTTGAAGGAATGCTAGGTTGAATTAATCTCACACACATTCCTATCCTATTCTATTTCCCTATGTCGTTATATACATACTATATACACACTTTGCCGACGTTCATCGGTTCGTATTACACTTGATAATGACCCTGTAGCCACCATTGGTCCTATCTACTGTCCCCCTGCTGTCTGGTATTCTACTCCTCTGTATCTCTTAACGAACCTAATAAATCTAGTTAGCACTGTCTTTCTCTGGGGTTTACACTTTACAATTATCACTATCACACTTAATGTTCATGGCTATATGAAGTTCGTTTCACTTACTTGAGCTGAGAAAACAGATGCTCGCCATCACCAACCAACGCCCACTCATGGCCATCGCTCTCTCGGCGATAGCCTCCCGCTGAACTCTAAGTTACTTAATAATATTCAAACTGCAAAAGGTTTTTTGATTGAGTCTTCTAGGGTTTATATAACCTCTTTTTGCTAATTCTTCATGTTCCGGGTATATTGGCCTGCCCATTCTGACGTGATTTTGGGTTGGTGTGGCCCTCTCATTGGTTGCCTATCGAGAAGGGGTTGACTCTTTCGGGTCTACTGCCTCCTCCAACTCAGCGTTTTCCACCTGCCATAGTGTTTATGACCTACTTCATATAGCTTCTTCCTCAATGTCAGCGTTATTACGCTGATTACTCAGGTATTGCCTGTCACACTTCTTTGTAAACCCAAGCTTCCTGGTTCGTTTGATCATTGCTGTTTCTTAATCTTACAGTCTAGCTACTATTCAAATTTACCCCCAAAAAACTATATCTACATGTACATGCCCTTTGTGCCATTACATCCCCCCGCACAAAACGTGCGATATTTCCTATAAGAGAAATAGTACACTTGTTTTCTACACATGCTTACTAACAGTCTCTTTCACCTACTTTTCATCAACGTTACAAATATCATATATAATTATTACATCAATTTTCTTTATTGTCTGTTATTGTTCTCTTTCTGTCCCATTGATTCACTTTCACTTTGTTTGGGTTCCTTCACCGGAACACTGTAGTCTCGGATGGGGTCCCGAGGTCTCTGGTCTGCTGGTCTCCTTCCGTTGCCATCTCTTGGTCGATCCCTCCCTTGGGCTCGTCCTTCGGGTGGTCCGGGCTGTAGCCCTTGGTGTTGTATGCTATGGCCCTCCCCTAGCGCCTCGCGCTCGGAAGATGAGTAACGCTTGTCGGTGTCTCCATAGACACAGACCGAGTACTGTGGCTGCTGCTAGCGAACCGGCCACGATTCCGCTGCATACCCATCTCTGCGTCAGGAGTCTGGCCTCCAGCTGCTGTCGTAGTTGAGTCATCGTCCTGGGGGCGGTGTCGGGAGTAGATCCATCCTCCGGGTCTTCCCATGCGACCTATACACCTCCTAGCAACCCTTGGTGCTGCTTCAAATAGGTGGCCTCCTCTGAGTGTAGGAAGTCCGGTGCCTGCGGTGCAACAATTCCTGGGCCGTCCAAATCGGCCGTGGACTGGAACTGCCGACTGACTGGCAGCGTCAGCTGTCCGATGATCAGGTCACAGCCATCCGACTGCGTGATGATGCCTGTGCCTTCTATGCTCGTTACGTTCATGGGGCATCCTTCAGAGCTTATACATCTGCACTCAACCTTTGTAAGCTTCCCCACCACATATAGCCATGAATTTTCAAAAGGGTGTTTCCTAAACACAGGTCTAAAATTCTCTGACAAAATTTCCCGCGTGCAAGACTCGTATCCCTGTCTTGTTCCGAAAAATAAACTGCTCAAACAAGTTTCGTAATTTCTCTCAACTGTCGGAACTGTTCCTTTACATATAGCAATCTTTCCCTCTCTACAATTTTGAACATACCCTGTCGGTAAAATCATGTAACTTCTCTTATCGGAGGACACTGCTAGTCTCCCCCTTCCTGTTTGTACCTGTACAAACTTGCCTAAATTTTGTTCGAATGAGGGCAGGGGAATAGGTTCGTAAACAGTGTAGGTTCGCTGTTCGGTTCTTAAGGGTAGTTGGACAGTGAGACGAATTGCTTCGCTCGTAGCCAGTACTGCAACCTCCGAAGATGCATAAAACAAATGCATGTTCTCCAGTTTCAAGGCTGTAATGAACGAGTAGCCTTGCTCCAATTGCACGTAAATATCGCGAAAGATCGCGAATAATTTGTGTGAGGGCAGCAAACTGGCAGTCAATCGGTGTAACGTTGCCATATCTAAGCTTAAAGCTAAGCTTGTCATATCTGTATAAATTTTCATTATTAGTATTTCTAATTCCCTCGTGTAACTGGCTTTCCTTACAGAGTTAGTTAGTTGGTCCCTTGTTTGGTTAATCTTCTGATCTAGCGTGAGCTGCTCCCTAACCAGTTCCTCGTTGTGCAACTTCATTGCTCGCACCATCTGAGCTAGTGTTTTGGCGTTTGCTCTTACTCGCGAATCCATTTCGCGGCTAACTGTTACGCGTTCCGTGGCGTCATGTACTAATTCTCATACTCTATTTCTCAAAGTTTCTATCCTGTCATTTAGTGGTCTCAAATCT
>NW_019725462.1:45433-52570 GCF_002891405.2 Cryptotermes secundus | reverse complement strand
ACATACACACAGACTACAGGCTTCAGTCAATATTTTCCTAAAAGAATTAGCAGCAATACTAATGAATAATTTATGATAAAAAATTGTTTACATTCCAATTAAGAAAGTCACAAGAATGTTCAAAATATATTCTGATAATTCCATGGAACATGTGACATGATGCACTCAGAATATTTACCAGCATAAGAACAGTTAATATTCCAGCACTGTAAGACCTTACATTTAGATAATAAATTACCAAAGAGTAAGAAGTTTTACTAAGTTCTCTAAAAGGTTCATAACAAGAAAAATATGAACATGACACAAAACATTCATGTCATTAATATCTGTCCCTTTCAGTCCACTCCCCTTATTGTAAAAGACAGCCTTATGTTATAATGTTCATGTGTGTCTCTCCATCAGTGTATCATTCCCGCACTTAAGTCCTGAACCAACCAACAGTGTAAATACATTATAAGAGTTCCCCCCACGATTTGAAAAGAATCAGGTATCCAGCTAACACAAAATTATAGAAAACTGGTCCATCCTTAAAAAAATATACAATCAAAATTATTAGTGTTTTGAATTGTTCTATGAGGAGCAGTCAGATGAAAACGGGTCAGAAGACAAAAAATATTAAAGAATATTTCTTACCTCAAAACTAATTTTCAAAACNGAAGCCAAAACATATTAAAGAACATTTCTTACCTCAAAAGTAATTTTCAAAATTGTTAATACATTTATCCCACTGGGAGATAAGATGGTCCATCCAACCCTTGAAAAAGCTTGTGGGCTGTCTACGGAACCACATCTTCACACAGCTGCACATGACTTCGTCTGATGCAAACTGATGATCACGAATGTCTCTCTTCAGGTCTCCAAAAATGTGAAAATCACATGGGGAGAGATTTGGGCTGTAGGGGGGATGTCGAACACTTCTCAACCAAATCTCTGTAGCGTATTCCCCACAGAGTTGNGATAGCATCCCAGGGCGTCTTGACTTTAGGGCACGTCTCAGTTTCTGCAAAGTGTCTTCATAGCGCTGTGCACTGATTGTGGTCCCATGCTCGAGAAATTCAACAAGCAGAGGGCCCTTGCAGTCGAAAAAGAACATCATCATTAATTTAATGGAACTTGTGTGTACAGCTTTGGATTTCTTCTGTGGGGGAGAATTCACGTGTTTCCACTGGTGGCTCTGCCGTTTGCTCTCAGGTTCAAATGGTGGCACCAAGTTTCGTCCCCAGTGGCAATATGGGAAAGAAAAGCATACTCTTCCTCAAGGTATCGTTGCAAGTGACCCAGTGATGCAGCCATTCTCTGAGTCTTCTATTCCTCTGTGAGTTGATGTGGAATCCACTGTGCACAGATTTTGCAGTACAACAGGTGTGTTGTCACAATGGTGTGTATGGAACCATGACTTTTCCCCCTCAAAAGACTAATTTCTTCCACAGTGATCTGTCGGTTTGCCCAGATATGACCATCCAACACAGCAATAACATCAGAAGTGATAACACGATGAGCCTGTCCTGGACGAGCATCATATTGCAGTGACACACGTCCCTCTTGGAATCTCTTCTGCCACACCAGCACACATGAACGTGACATGCTGTGTTCGCCATAAACAAAACACCTGTGATGATGAATTTCTGGTCCTTCTACTCCTTCAGCAGTCAAAAAGCACACTACACTTCACTGTTTTTCTTTTCCCGCCTCAATTACTGATGTTGGACAACTCAAGTAGCGCTAACCTTACTTCCAGCACAATAAACGAACGACTAGTGTGCAAAGGCACGTTGTCACTGTGCTTTCCCGAGTCCCCACCAGATGTTCGTACCATAAGAAATCCCAGTGTTACCAACTTGTGTGCCATGTGAGTTATGTGTGTTGACCCGTTTTCATTTGACTGCCCCTTATATATTGCATGAACACAATACAACCCCTGTTCTTGAAAAAGCATGATTAAATATCATAATCAATCAGGCATGCTGTAAAGTTATTTTACTGTATATATGGAACATGAAGCATTATCTTACTGCATTAATACTTGGGGAGGAAAACATAAAAGCTGATCTAGAGACAAACTGGAGACAAGAACACCCATACACACCCTACAAATGAAAGTTCAAGTCATGAAAATGAAGCTCTATAAACCTCAATATAGGATGCAGGGGTACCCCAAGACGTAAATGAACCATAAGTACAACTCACTGTGAAAAAGTAAAAAAGAAAGTAGGAAGATGTGATACAGAATTATGTACTATAATAGTACCATATATAAAGCATAAATTACTACATCCTCACTTAAATTATTTTCTTTGAATCACGACAGCAAACCCAGTGTCATACTTACTCAGCCTCAATATTTTATCACGTAAATCCAAAAGCTGGAACCTATCCTCTGGAGAATGGTTCTCTTGTTTAGATTTTGTGTTCCATATTTGCAGAAGTTCCTGTAAAGCATTCTGCTGGTGGGATGCAGTAGCAGCTTTCTTGTTCTTCTTTGGAGGAAAAGATGCTGAAGCTGAATGAGTCAGTGGACATGAAATTCCCTCTCCCCTTTCCCTCGAGACATATCCTTTAATTATGGGTAAATCAGACGATGAAGAAACATCAGTTACAGAATTATCACTGCTGTTCATTGTTAAAGCTGCAGAACTCCTTCGTGGTACTTTAGATGCCAGTGAATTATTTGGCATTACTGAACTGTCACTGATCCTGAAAATAAATATGTCATATGTATGAAGTCACCTTTTTCACACGAGTCATGAAGATCAACCTCTACATACATCCATGTAAAATGAAGAATGAACCACTTTATCCTTCATTCCAAAAGTTCATCCAACCATATGAGTGTGCCAGTACATTATACAGGTGAGCCAGAATAGTTCAGTCAGTACATCAACAGGCTGGGCAGCCAGAGTTCAATTCCCAGCATGGGCAAGAGAATTTTCTATACTCTCCAAGTATCCAAACCAGTTAGAGGGCCCGCCCAGCATCCTAATGGAAACTTGGGGCTCTTTGCCCATGGGTAAAGCATCTGGGGAATGAACTGCTCACCTCCATCTAGTGCCAAGATCAAGAAAGGTGGAGGTATACCTCCAGTCTCCCCACATCTTCATGGCATGGTGCTCAATTAAGCACACAGACAACTTTACCTTATATGTTTTTGTTTTAATTGCACATTTTCAGTATGGAATGGTTAGTACCATACATGGTTGAATTGTTTCTCTACTAAAACAAAAAAAAATTCCATGACCTGTAGTCCGCAAGAAAACTATATTGACTGTGTGACCACCACTTGTCGGCGAAGTTAGTGCCAACCATGGCGGATAGAGGGTGTCACGTGGTCAGCACAACACATTCCCACAGCTGTTAAACTCTGTTTTCTAGACCAGAGTGTTTCTCTACTATAGATTATTTTATTTATGGGAGGGAGAATGGATTTATCCCTCTCTCCTAACATTAAATCAGAATCTAAATGAGGGGACTATCATGCAGAAATGAATTCAGGAAATTTTACAAGGTAATTTAAGTACGACACATATGGTAAAGTCTGTATAGGTTAACATTTGTCTGATAATTTTCCTACCCAGAACGGTCTAAAACAAGGAGATGCTTTGTCCCCACTCCTTTCCAACTTTGCTTTGGAATGTGCCATTACGAAGGAGCAGGAAAACCAGGTGGGACTGAAATTAAATGGGACACATTAGATGTTGGTCTATGCTGATGATGTGAATCTACTGGGTGACAATATAGACACCACAAAAAAAAACATACAAACTTTAACTGACATTAGTAAGGAGACTTGTCTAGAAGTAAACACAGAGAAAACTAAGTATATGTTACTGTCTCATCACCAAAATTCAGGGCAAAATCATGACATAAAGACAGGTAACAGATGTTTTGAAAATGTGACACAGTTCAGATATTTGGGAACAATGATAACAAATCAAAACCTGATTCACAAAAAAATTAAGAGACTGAATTCGGGTAATGGTTGCTACCATTCAGTCAAGAACCTTTTGTCTTCTTGCCTGCTGTCAAAAACATAAAAATCAGAATATACAAAACGATAATTTTGCCTGTGGTTCTGTATGGGTGTGAAACTTGGTCTCTAACATTAAGGGAGGAACATAAACTGAGGGTGTTTGAGAACCGGGTGTTGAGAATATTTGGACCAAAGACAGATGAATTAACAGGTTCAAGAAAACTGAATAATGAGGAGCTTCATAACTTGTACTCTTCTCCAAGTATAATTAGAATGATCAAGTTAAGGAGGATGAGAAGGGCAGGGCAAGTAGCATGAACAGGTAAGAAGAGGAATGCATATAGGAAATTGATGGGAAAGTCAGATGGAAAGAGACCACTGGGAACACCAATGCGTAGGTGGGTTGATAATAGTAAAATGGATCTCAGAGAGACAGGATTGGATAGTATAGATTGCATAGATCTGGCTCAGGATAGGGACCAGTGGACGGCTTGGCCCACCGCTTATACATTGAAGCAGCTGCACAATTTGTGGTTTCTCAAGGAGGCCCCAGCTCCATGACTGACTGATTTAAGTACATAGTTAATTAAGCCTACAAACAACCTGTTTCTTTTTTTTTTGTCATTTTTATTGCTAGCGGGGTGGGACTAAGTCCCTTGAACTGCGGCCACTTCTGGCCTATTGTACCAACCCCAGATGATACGTGAGGGTGATTGTGGAATGAAGATTGGCAGGGGAAACCGAAGTGTTTGGAGGAAACCTGCCCCAGTGCCAATTTGTCCACCACAAATCCCACTTGACCAAACCCGGGATTGAACCTGGGCCGCCATGGTGAGAAGCCAGTGACTAACCGCTTGAGCTATGGTGTGGCCAACAATCTGTTTAATGGAAAGTTAACCTTAATCATGCAGCATTTAAATTTTCTTCGGCTCACTCTCAGCTGGAGATTTTTAAATTTAAATGCTGATATCATACTAGCCACTAAGAGGCATGTCGTTTCGCCAGTTCAAGTCCACTACTGCAAGTTTCAATGTCGCATATCATGCGTGCTTGAGCAAACTTTTCATGAACATAGATGAAACACATACTTAGGTGAAGCACCTCATTTCTCTGACTGTGAAAGAGCAAACTCTACATTCCCAGGCCAAGCAGTTAACATTTTTGGGCCTTTGAAACTTTCTTGCAATCACTGTGAGGCAGTCATGATTTTTATACCACTTCATGGATAATATATTGAGGATTCTGGACAAGATTGATTCTGTATTTGATAAAGCATAATTTTGATAAAGTTTATACACTTCTTCCTGGTTTTCTAAGCAATCTATGGAACTTTAAAATGTGCTCGCACTCTATATCAGATAACGTGGGTATTACCCTTTCTTTCTTTATCTTGCCCAGACTTCATGAAACTGTGTATTACTTCACATCACACTATCTGGCCACCTGGGTCCTGATAATACATACAAGGAGCCCAAGACCAGAAAGGGATATAACTGATTACTTTGTCTTGCATCCATTTGACATATTCAAGCTCTTCCATTTTCTTTTCAACTGAGGACAAATACTGTTAAGTTTTTTTGTTATAACTTTCAGCGCTTTAGTAGGCTTAAATGCGTAATATATAGGTCAATTATTCCGTATAAATTTTCTGATTCAAAATGTTTGAATACAAGTTGCTTAGTAAGCTGAGTACAAGTGGCAGCGAACATTCCAGCAATTATGGTAGCAATGTTCACAAAAGTTTGTAATGTGTATCAGTTCTTTAAAAATATGTGGATGAAGAATAACAAAGAAGAGTGGATTTCTCTAAATGCCAGGACCTAAAGTTGAAGCATGCTGGATATACAGGAAGGCAAAGAAGGTAAAAGAGGAGAATATTTGAAACATGTTCTTATCACCTTCCAATATCACATAAACATTCCACAATGAGTGAAAACCTTGATGACTTACAAAAAGATGCTGAACATAAAACTGTTCTTGAATACTAAAACAAACATGAATCCTGTACTGTCAAGAAAGTAATATTTGCTCTTACGGGAAAAAACATTGCATACAAAGGTTCAGTTCATATTTTATTCAATTACTGTCATGAAAGAGTTCAGTTCTATTCTTCCACAGTTGTTCCAGTATCAGTTTCCATACACTGCTGCTGCTTCACACACCTGTGAGGAACAACAAATTGGCTATGACACGGGAACTCCCTATTTGTTCTTGCCAAACGTCAAGAGACATGAACCCTACTACAATAAGTAATTCTGTGTTGAGGAACAGTTTACATTTTGCGTGAGGTCAGATCAGAGCTTTATCAATGCTATGCTTCCCACTGCAAACACATTTCACCTCATTAGATGTGCCTTTGTTTGAATTTCTTTGGACTCATATCACTTGCCAGCCACATTTATAAAATAGCTCAGTGCACTAAGGAACTATTTCTAAATTCCCCCAACTGAGAGTAAACCACAAATAAATACTGAATACTGCCATTATTTATTTCTGATTAATAATCACAATCAGAAATTGGTAAAAATGATTGCATAAATATTTTCATCATAACATTCTTTAATTTTATAAATTCATATGAGTTTTCTGTATTATAATTTCATATGGTTCCTTTCATCTTCCACTTACTGAACTTCATTTAGGTGAGTCACACATTCAACAAGAGCAAGTAATATTTTTTGTTATGAAGATGAAGATGATGAAGTGGAAAAAGTGTATGACACAATTGAAGAAATTCTTCAGGAAGATGGAAGAGGAGACACAAACAGCATCATATTGGGGGACTGGAACAGCATTGTTGGAGAGGACCCATATCAGAAGATTGTTGGATCACATGGACTAGGAAGACGGAATCACAGAGGTCAAATGCTTATTGCCTTTTGTGAATGAAATGGACTGACTGTTGCCAACACTTGATTCAAGAAGCCAAAGAGAAGAATTTACACATGGAAGGCACCTGGGGATTGGAGGAGGCATCAGCTGGACTACATCCTTGTGAAACATCGATTCAGAAACAGTGTGAAGGATGTGAAGACGCTTCCTGGGGCAGATACTGACTCTGACCACAACTTACTGGTTGCCAAGTTCCGAACCAGGTTCAAGAAAATTATAGGATTTCGAAAGCGCAGACCCAGATGGGATTTGGAGAAGTTACATGCTCAAAGACAAAG
>NW_019725462.1:39684-43837 GCF_002891405.2 Cryptotermes secundus | reverse complement strand
TGTTTTGGAAGAGACTGTGGACCTGTCGTCTTGACAGATTACTGATGATGATGATGATGTGTGTGAGGGTGTGTGTGAAGAGGGTGCTGAGGAGAATATTTGGATCAAAGAGAGACGAAATTACAGGAGGATGGAGAAAACTGCATAATGATGAGCTTCATAACTTGTACTCTTCTCCAAGAATAGTTAGAATGATCAAGCCAAGGAGGATGAGGTGGGCAGGGCATGTGGCATGAATGGGGGAGAAGATGAATGCATATAAGATATTGGTGAGAAAGCCAGAAGGAAAGTGGCCACTGGGAAGACCAAGGCATAGGTGGGTGGACAATATTAAAATGTACCTTAGAGAGACAGGATAGGATGGTATGGATTGGATTGGTCTGGCTCAGGATAGGGACCAGTGGAGGGCTCTTGTGAACATGGTAATGAACCTTCGGGTTCCATAAAATGCTTGGAAAATATTGAGTAGCTGCAGATTTGGCAGCTCATCAAGAAGGGCTCAGCTCCATAAGTAAGTAAGTGCATGTGCAAGTCACTGGCCTTTAGTGATGTTATCTGCAGAGTGCAGCGACATTTTTCAGTGACAGTGTCATACAGTTTGTTTGCTCCCTTCTAAGTGCAACACACAGCTTTAGACAGCAAGTGTGATGAACAATTATCTGAAGGAGAAGGCAATTCTGCTTCTATATTAGAAAAAACTGTATATAGTTGAGCATGCTCATGCTCTTTGTCTTTGAAATTATGGGAGTGTTGGTGGAAGAGACTAAGAGATATTACATTACCATCAATATTTGGAACATGCTTAACAAAGAACACATGTGGCACAACCAATTATGGAAAATAAAAACTATATTTCATAAGCTCAGTGATGCATATACTAATTATTACAGCAAAAGTCACAAATGATTTAGGATGAAATCTACAAGCTCTATGATTCCAGGGTTTATTAACAGAACATGACTATGTATTTAGGCCAAGACAGGAAATGTCAAACTGCTACAATGACAGCCACAATTGCAATTTTGACAAAACTGGCTGAAGTATTGCAAATGTGGAGCACAAGATCTTGATGGATAATTTCATCTCATCCTCTGATTTTCATGATTTACTCTGTAAACAACACCGCTTCTGGACAATGGCTCAGTAAACATGTTCCTGCAGCAACACAAATGCAAGCAACAACAGAGTTACTGTTGGAAACAGGGCGTTTTCTATGTGACATGTGCCAAGATGTTATGACCAGGACAGATGCAGCAATGAGTCCAGTTGTGAGTATACTACTCATGCCACTGCCTGCTGGCTAATACATAACCAGAGAGCAACAGAATGAGCACAGGAGCTGAAAAATCTCCACTGTTGAGAGCTGTTACCGAGCAACGACTAGGGAAGACTATAAAAGACTGAGACTTAGTGTGTGCTCTAGTGATTTGTAAAGTGTATAGATCAGCGACAGCACTGTAATTGCTTGCAGTTCTGAGTCATGTGGATAAGTGGTCAATAAAAACCATTCACCAGTCCACATGTCTGTGTTTGATACCTGTCTCATTCTCACACTGCAGAGAACTACAAACACATCAAGACTCTTGCAATCCCAAGAGGTGAGGTAATAAAATAAAGTAACCCTTTAAAAGTGCATGATTCAAACATAAAAAAAAATTGTAATGATCCTTGCAGTCTAAAGAAGCATTTTAGACATAGTAGGTCAACAAGTCAGCAGCTCCTCCCCTCTTCTACCTACTTACTACTTGGGGATGGTAGCTACATTAATCCCTGATACATTTGTTAGGTTCACAGTGCTCCCCAGATGGAATGGGGTGTGGTGTCCTCTATTAACTAAAATTCCAGATGATGGAAAAAGTCAAAAACCCGAGTAATTTTGTGTGTCATCCACCATCATCAGAACCCTTTAGAATCTAGTTAAACCTAAATTTGTAACATACAATAATAATAACAATAATAATAAATAAATAAGACTCAAACCATTACTTCAGTAGTTCAAATATACATTGGAACAAACTATGCCCTCAACCACCTTGGTCAGTCCAGACTAAAAACCAGAGAGAAAAAATACATAAAAGTAACCACACAGAGCCATCCACCTACCCCAGAACTAGAAAATGACCAAAACTCATGTAACACTGCAAGTCAACCTAGACTGCAATGTTATCCCACTATATAGGCATACAGCAACACTAAATGGGGCAGTAGCAAGCCCATATAATAATAGCAAACAAAAACTCATGTTACAACATCCCCAAATGAAAAATCGTATACAATGTTGCAACAAGGAGGCCCCTTTCCCCCAACGGTCAGGGCGAAGAGTCCAGACATAACTTGGAAAGAGCAGTCGAAATGGAATTTAGCGATCTACTTCGCCTGACCTGGCAAGCAAACTCTGCTCACTTATTACACCAAACAGCAATAGAGGTCTTTCTTTCTAAACAAGGAAGGAAAGGGAAATCACGTGGTACACAGAATGATGGGATAACAGTCAACAACATGGATGCCTCAGAGGGGTGGAGGCATGAAGGGGGGAGGATATCAGGCTAAAATGGTACTACTTCTGAGCCATTCATGTAGAAAACACAGCTCATAACGGTTCTACTTTTGAAAATGTACATAACTTTCAACAGCATCATAATTCTATATATATAATATAAACTCCGTCATAAATGTAACACTTAATTGTAGTTCTTGCCCCCCTTCTTTCACGCTATATGTTTTGGCCATAATCGGCCATCATCAGGTGTACTTCACTTCATGTAGCTGTCACATTGCACTCAATATTAACATATAAATTCCAGATTTCTAATTGTTCATTTTCTGTTGTCAATTGACACCCAATATTCCAAAACTCTTTGTTGTAGTTCTTTTGTCTTGCCCTCTTCTACACTACATGTTTCAGCTGCAAACGGCCATCATCAGGTGTATACACTTACGTAGCTGTTACACTGCACTTAGTTTAAAATTTAAAACCACGAGTCTTCCCAATTGTGCTTTTCGTCGTTACGAACAGGTTTCGATTTATTAGAATCTACTTGGCTGACATCTATCTGATTTGTGCATTATCTTTGTTACCTACACTCGTCAATTTTGATTATTATGAACTGGCACTTCTAAAATCTTCAGTTCTAATTTAAAAATTCTTTTAAAAATTAAAATTCTCAGGGTTACTTGCCCTGTGTCTGTAGTGCTGTAGCGGCTACTTCTTGTTTTCAGCACTGTTATTCTGTGTAGGCTCCCTATGTGCGTGCCGCTGCTTATCTTTACTATGTGTCTTTACTAGTGTAGAAGAGGGCAAGACAAAAGAACTACAATAAATTGTTGCACTTGGGACAGTGTTTATGTCATATATCGTATAGAGTGCAACAGGAAGCTTAAATATAATATTCCAAAACGCCCCTTGTCGATTTTGTCAATTGTGTTTTATGAATATTCACACGCCGATTGGTTTAACATTTTAAATTCTCATTTAGCTTTAATATTTAAAATTTATATTTAGATTTAAAAACCAAAATCACAGAGATACCTGCTCTATGCTTATATGTGCTGCAGTGGCTACCTCTTGCTTTCAGCACAACTTGTGTGTTATTTTGTGCAGGTTCTCTGTGTGCATGACACTGCTTTTCTTTAATACATTTTTAAAATTCAAATTTAAAATATTAAAGCTAAATGAGAATTTAAAATTTTAAACCAATCGATGTGTGAATATTCATAAAACACAATTTCCAAAATCAACAAGGGGAGTTTTGGAATATCGGGTGCTGAGTGTCGTGAGAAAATGAACAATTAGAAATCTAGAATTTAAATGTTAATATTGAGTGCGGTGTGACAGCTACGTGAAGTGAAATACACCTGATGATGGCTGATTACAGCCAAAACACATAGTGTGAAAGGAGGAGGACAAGAACTTCAATAAAGTGTTACATTTATGACGGAGTTTATATTATACATATAGAAGTGTGTAATGTAAAAGGATGCTTACGAGGGGGTACCCAAAAGAAACCAAACTTATTTTTTTTAAACTAATTTATTCAAATTTTAAGCACAAACCTTCAATCCCCTTCAAAGTACTCTCCACTTACACTAATACACTTGTCTAGTCTTTTACTCCATTTTTCAAAACATTGTCTAAATTCATCTTTTGAGATGC
>NW_019725462.1:32580-38709 GCF_002891405.2 Cryptotermes secundus | reverse complement strand
TACAAAATTACTGAAGTCAGTAAACTCATATGTAAGTTGATACAGGCTATGCAGATGCTCCTCCACCTATTATCTGAAATTATTGCAGTTAATTTGGTGTCTTCCTTATATTAGAAAAGAAGCTCATTCCAAACCTGCCTCCAAATGCAGCAATAATACTGGACAACGAATGCTACCTCAATGCCCAGAGTGACAAATAAGCACTATTAACCCTTTAAACACTTCCAGCTCCATATACAACAGTATATATGAAATATGCCAAGTGGGGTCACAAGAGCTGGAAATGTTGGAAATGATACTTAAGAGAAGAAAATGCTGACCACTAACAGATAATGCACTTCCTGTGTCTTAACACTCTCTAGACCATACAGTCTAGACTTGGCGGGTGCTGTGGTGATTTGTGAATTGTAAATCGCAGTGATTAGCGATGGTGCCATAATTTCTTGTAGTTCCGAGTCGTGTGTACAAATGGTCAATAAATTGAGTATCCAAACCAAAGCCCTGTCAAGAGTCACTTCATACTACGTGACAGTACAAAGGTAGGAACAAAAAGACATGTTATTTGATAGCGAGACAACACTTGTCCCAGCATGTACCCGCCTGCTTTAGCATTCCTACTCCACTCATAATCCAAGCTTTAAGTGAGTATCACATGCACACCAGTGCTATGAGTTTGCAAGTTTGCTAGTTCTGTTAGAATTATTTCCACCTCACAAGTTCTGGCATCTGTCATGTATTATCAACTGAGGAAAATTAAAAAAATATGAATCTGGTGTCGTCTACAGTGGTAAAATGTTAATATCATAATTCAAAATATATAGATAATGGCATAGACAGACAGATATGACCATCTCTATATGCATTATTTTCTTTCACACTGTGTGAAAGATGAGTAATAATATACCTTAATATGAATTCCCTATTACGAGGGTCATACTGAAAGTCATGAGCAACAATTTTTTGTAAAGTAACATACTTTATTATTGACAAACCAAATACACCACCTCAATCTAGACCTTTCTTTATTTTTCCACATAATCGCCACTTCTTTGTACATATTTCTCCCAGCATTCTGGGAGTTTGAAAATTCCCCTTCTGTAAAATTCCATTCCAGCCATCTGAAGACACTGATGCACTGCTTTCTGAATTGCCTCTCGTCTCAAAACGTTGTCCATACAGCTGATCCTTCACAAATTCGAAAAGATGGTAGTCGGAGGGTGCCAGATCAGGGCTATAGGAGGAGTGTGGAAGAACTTCCCACCCTGTCTTTGCAATTGCTTCCAACGTGAAGCGAGCAGCGTGGGGGCAAGCACTGTCATGCAGGATGATGATGTTTCGTCCCAGACATCTATTGCACAATGCACAACGGAGCTTGTGCAGCGTCTGGACATAATGAGCAGCATTGATGGTTTGCCCATGTTCCAGGAATTCAGCCAGAATAAACCCCTCTGCATCCCAGAAGACTGTACCCATCACCTTTACAGCTGATGGCACCATCTTTGCCTTCTTTTTTGATGGAGAATGCAAATGGTGCCATTCCACACTCTGCCGTTTCATTTCAGGCTCGAAATGGTGAAACCAGCTTTTGTCACCTGTCACAATACAGAGCAAAAAATCATTGCCTTCATGTTGATATCTCTGCAGTAGTTCTGAGGTGATGCCTTTTCGCTGACCTTTGTGGTCTTTGGTCAATAACCGCAGGACCCAACGAGCACAAACTTTCCTATAGCCCAAGCTTTCAATCATCTCCTGTACTGCGCTGTGCCCTATTCCAAGTTTTCGGGCTATTGTGTCCACAGTCACACACCTGTCATCTTCAATGATCTCATCCACTCTCTCCTTGTTGCGTTCAGTTGAGGCTGTTCAAGGACGACCTCTCCAAGGTTCATCTTCGATGCTGGTGTTTCCATCTTTAAAATGTTTCACTCATCTTTGAACACTGCTCACGCCCATGCACACACTTCCTTAAGCACACTGAAGTCTCTGGTGAATTTCTGCAGCAGGGATTTCCTCTTTCACAAGAAATTCAATGACAGTATGCTGAGGAAATATATCGTCGGCCATTTTGTTTGGAGTGAAACTGGTCACGTGATGTCACAAGACACTCAAAGTTAACACAACAGCTGGTTCCACCTACCACCGTACTCTCTTTCGTCTGCTGTTCCCAGGTTGCATGCAAAAAAAAGTTGCTCATGACTTTCAGTGCGACCTACGTATGTTGCAATTTCCATATAGATTGCATTAAATGGAGGAATTGTTTTGGAAGAGACTGTGGACCTGTCATCTTGACAGATTACTGATGATGATGATGATGATGATACTGACATAAAAAATTACAAAACATTAAACAAGTGTTTCATCAAATAATATTAATATATACTAACCTCATGCTGTCATCATTATAAGCCATTATATCTAGTTCATCCTTGACTTCATCTGAAATTTCATATGCTCTCCCAGCAACAGGATAAGAGAACATATTTTTGTCATCTTTTGTACCTTTTTCCTTCCTTACATCCAAAGTTTTAGAGCTCTTTCGCTTTCTAGAGTGAAAGTGATGTCTTATTCCCATTCTGAATCTGTCTAATGCTGAAATATTTGCAGTTCTGACTCTTTTCTCCATGCTGTGGCTTCTGAGTCTTGGATGGCCTTCTCGGAAAATACTTTTCTTCGTCAAATTATTGTTTGTTGATTTGTGGGGTGGCTGATTTACCGCCTCAGATACTTTCTTCAACTGTGCTGAAATATCTGATGAGGAGGTACCCATACTGCAAGCTGAGCTGCTGTCCTTCAACTTTCCCCTGTTCTTTGCTGGTTGGCTCCAGAAGATAGTTAATAATGAGTCTTTCACTTGAGCACCTTTCACCTTAGCACGTGCAGCAGCATGCTGTTGGAAAATTTCAAAATGGCAAAATCTTTCATGTAAAATCACAGGTAATATTTACATTATAAAAGATAAAACATTTCCGTCCAGTGTGACTGGTGAAGTTTTTCTTATTGTAATTCTTCAAGCCCTTACATGTTTCAGTCCTTAGAGACCACCATCATCTCTAAGGGCAGAAACATGTAAGGGCATGAAGAATTGAAATAAGAAGAACTTCACTAGTCACACTGGACGGAACTGTTTTATCTTTTATAATATTGTTAGTGTGATGGGCCAGAATGAAACAAATCAAAAATATTTACATTAAAGTAAAACTCAGGTACTTTTTACTCAACTTTTCTGAATAATGATCTTTTCTCAAACGTTCTTCTTCTCCTGAAGCTTTACAGTAAGAATCGTCCTATATAATACAAGTACATGACGCGTCCAGGATCCGTTAGGACTCATTTTTTTTATTTTGCCCTGCAATGCTATCTGTTGGTGAGTTGTGGCCTTAAGATTCTTGAAGTTTCAGCTGTGGCTGTCTATAATTTCAAAGCACAAGCATCGCTGCATCATGTTCTGACCTTGAATGTAACAGTACTGTTCTGACACTCATCAGAAAATGGCGGTTGAACAGAGAGCCAACATAAAATTTTGTTTGAAGTTAGGCAACACAGCCAGAGAAGCATATGAAATGAAGAAAAGTGTGTACTGTAGTGATTGTAGTCTCTCAAACATTTTCTCATGGTATGCTGTATTTCGTGACGGCAGGGAGGACACTGAAGATGCTCCACGTGCATCAAAGCCGAGAACAAGTCACACTGAACAAAATGTGAAAAAAGTGACTTAAATCCTTGCATCAGACAAATGTGTTTCTGCAAGACTCATCGAGGAGCTTTTGGGAATACCAAAAAGTACTGTGCATCAAATTTTGATGATTTGGGCAAACGGAAGGTCTGTGCGCAGTTGGTACCACACATGCTGTCAGGCAATGAAAAACATGCCAGAGTGCAACACTGCAAAGACATGTTACGGTCGGCACAAAGTGATATATAATTTACAAAATCAATTGTTACTGGCGACAAGACATGGTGTTTGCAATATGAGCCTCTCACAAAGCGGCAGAGTGCAGCGTGGTTGAGTCTAAAGAAGCCGAAACTAAAGAAAGTGTGCATGCAAGAGTCAAGTAAAGACAGTGCTAACCATTTCCTTCGTTTCCAAAGGAATCATTCACAGAGAATTTGTGGCAGAAGGTCAAACAGTGAATTCTGATTATTATCTCGGAGTCCTAAATTGTTTGTAGGTGGGAATTCTTCAAATTCGACCTGAATATTGAGAGCAAGGTCCCTGGTCGCTCCTCCACAATGTCTCACACCACAAATCAAAGATTGTGCGCGATTTTTTTTGGCCAGAAAAGGGATCACAGTCCTTGATCATCCTCCATATTCACCAGATTTGGCTCCAGCAGATTTCTGGTTGTTCTCAAAAGTTAGGTTGGCGATAAAAGGAGACCATCATGACAATATCCAGGACATCCATAGGGAATCTACCGCAGTTTTAAATGTGATTCCACAAAAGGAGTACAGTGGCTGTTTTTGAAAACTTTTCAATCGATTTATGTTTTGATTCAGAAGGAGACTATTTTGAATAAAAAGAGTGAAATTCTAATTCACATCTTGTATTTTTAATGAAAACAGTCCTAACAGAACCTGGGCACACTGTGTATATCTTTTTAAGAAATACAGTTTTTAAAGGAATTATTAATTTCTGTTTCATATCCTAAGCACCCGTAGGACATACGCCTGGTAGAATTTCTATACATTCATGACCTGCTTGCTATTTCCAAAACTTTGGTATTATTAAGGACAGGTAATAAAGTATAAGTCACAGATCTCAGATGGTTAAATTTATAATTTCACCAGGAAAGAAACACAGGTCAACAGCAAACAGATCAGTATATCAATGTTATAGATTATTTCTTAATAAATAAAGCCAGAGTCATTAAAACAATCTGACATTTCTAAATGCGAAATGAAACAGCTTAAGACGTAAATGTAGATCAAAGTAAAGAAATGCTGCTTCAAAATACAGTTAAAAGACTATCTCAAGAGAAAAAAGTGAAGAAACACTTTCATATACACATGATAATGCAAATTAGATAAACTGAATGAATGTGTGATGCCATGCTTCTTCCACCTCTAGTAAGTGCTCCTTTCTACAATCCATTTCTATGCTACAGAAAGAAGCTATATGATATTATGTGTCTATTAACTTTTCAAATGTCAGTCTGAATATGTATTCAAGAAAATTTATCCCAAGTGTGTCCTCACATGCTGCAGAGCAGTTATTTTATACCCTACACTATAAACTAGAAACAATACTGTATGTCTATACCAGGAATAATTTACTTCTACTGTTATATTAAGAAAAGATTTCTCTTCAAGCGGTGTGGTCAATTAGTTTCTGGACTGCCCACAATATCATCCTACTATAGTTAGGTCAAAACTCATGTGCCAGGTGGAGGCAGACTAACTATTCCGAGTCACTGCCACTGATTTCAATGTTGCAGCTGATATCACTAAAAAGCAAAACGTTGTGAAGTAAGGTTGTGTATTGTACTATCTGCAAATTTTATTTTATCATAGAGTAATAAATTTAAAAGAACAGTGCATGTGTATGCATGGAAATCATCAAACCCAGATAATGAACCAACAACTACACAAATCTAACCTTCAAGCATCTAAGGATAATGAAGATCAACCTATACCAACTGTAGTGAATGGTGTAATTATAATTATAATTAATATTAAAAAAAAACAGGTCAAAAGTATAATGAATCTACTGAAAACAGTAAAAAGGAAAAGGCATACAATGAATTGTTAGGTACTTTACAGTATTATTACAATATAGCTATGCCTAAATCTGGTAAAAACTAAACAGCATGAAAATAAATGGGTTACCTCAGAAATAAGGGTATCAGGGAATAGACTCAGTTTTCTTAATAGTCTAATGAAAGAAGGAAATATGCCAGAAGAATTTAAAGAATACTATTGTCATTACTAGGGCCCAGATTTCTATGACATGTCATATTTCTTTCCTAGGGTTTATTCCTATTTTAAAATGTAATTACATACGTTTCTAGTCATTCTCATTAAAATTATATCATTTTTATTGTGCATTTAAATGCATATTTTAGAGTTTTATAAGTTTTATATGGTTTTACAGCATAGTGTGACATGTTGCGCATAGGAGAACCCCCCCCC
>NW_019725462.1:26286-32460 GCF_002891405.2 Cryptotermes secundus | reverse complement strand
ACTACAAAATAAATTTCAGACTGGACTGTTGCTTCAAAGTGGCTTAAAGTTCAAGTGCATGAAGTTCGTATTAAAAGCCGTATTTTTGACTGGACTCCACTTGCAGTTACAAAGGCGAAAATTTGTGGAATGCAGTATTTATGACCTGGCTAGCCGGCCTTTCCCAGTCTCCGTCTTACTATACTGCATATATGTAGTATAGCTATAGCCAGCCAGGTATACACCCATTCCAGTCTTTCTTGGAAGGCTTAAAAGTATTCTATTTATATATGTGAAGGGCCTTCAGACACTTCAGTTTGACTTTACAATGCCTGAGTGAGTACATGTAGTTCAAGAAGCACAAAGTTGTGTAGTTTTGTATAGGAGTTTGGTGAAAATGTGTTTATTACCAATGAAGAGATATTTTATTGCAAGTTGTGTGACATGAAATTTAAGGCAGAAAAGCGATTTACTGTGCAACAGCATTGTAAAACTTCTAAACATGTTATATGTTTAAGCAGATTATCTAAAAAAGGATAGTAGACAAAGTTTGTTGTTTAACAACAGTTCCACTAATTCTTCTTCTTCTTCTTCTTCAACGAACAATGGGTCACAATTTTCAAAGGATTTATATCAATGGATGGTTTCTTCTA
The DNA here is from genome assembly GCF_002891405.2 of Cryptotermes secundus. Lineage (NCBI taxonomy): Eukaryota > Metazoa > Arthropoda > Insecta > Blattodea > Kalotermitidae > Cryptotermes > Cryptotermes secundus. The sequence goes on along the minus strand of NW_019725462.1, from coordinate 31,828 downwards.
ATATTCCATTAGAGAAATTGCATAATCAGCACTTCAGAAAATAGTTTGCAGACATACACTTGTCATCCTATCCCAAGTGAATCGACGTTAAGAAAAAATTATCTGTCTATATGTNATGATGATGATGATGTTATGAAGATGTGTTAAATACGATTCAAACATGTCTTGCTGACAAGATATGGGTTTTCTTGGATGAGACTTCTGACATAGATGGACGGTATATCGCGAATATTATAGTTGGGAACCTGAAACAAGATCAACCTGGAGAGATATTTCTTCTTGACTGTGAAGTTCTTGAAAGAGCAATCATTCGACTATAGCTGTCCTATTTGACAATGCCATGACCTTGTTATGGCCAAATGGAATACAGCGAAATAATGTCCTTCTCCCAGTAACAGATGCTGCTCCATACATGAAGAAGGCTGCCAAAGGACTTCAAATGCTCTAACTGAAAATTACTTGCTTCACTCATGCATTGCTTAGAGTGGCTGAAGAAGTTTGAGGAAATTTTCCGGGTGTAGATAGGCTAATTTCAAACAGAAAGAAAATATTCATCAAGGCCCCTCTTTGAGTGCAGAAATTTAAAAAAGAAGTTCCTCTACTGCCACCTCCTCCACAGTCTATCATCACACGGTGGGGTACATGGTTGGATGCTGTGGCATATTATTGTGAAAATTACACAACCATTGAGAAAGTGTTTAATGGTGTTGACAGTAGCGAGTCAACATCAATTAAAGCTGTCAAAGACTTATTCTCTACCACAAAATCTGACATATAAAGTCAAACTTCTGTTCAATTTCAAGTGCAATAACTCGCCTTGAAGTTGTAGGGACTGAACTCCGTGATGCGTTAAACACCGTAAAAAGCATTGAGAATGAACTAAACCGATCTCATGGTGAAGTAAGCAACAAGATTAAAACCAAAATAGAAAGTGCTCTTCATCGGAATGCTGGTTATTCAACAATATGCAAGATTGCACATATACTTTCCGGTAAACCAGCAACATTTGAAGATGATCCAGAACTGTCACCAAACGACCTGAAATTCTTCAAATATGCTCCTGTCATATCATGTGATGTGGAACAGAGTTTTTCCAAATACAAAACTATCCTCAGTGACAATCGGCGATCTTTCAAATTTGAAAATTTGAAAATGCATGTAGTTATAAATTGCAATTTTAACAGTGAAAATTGAGATGTGAATATCTTGTGTTACAGACACACTGAAAACTGAGATACAAATAAGCTTGTTTTTTAAATGGTGTTTCTAAATAACAGAGTTAAGTAAATGTTTATATCATGTGTGCCATGAACACAAATATTAATATTAAAAAGAAAACAAGAAATGGCTTAATCCAGTATGAAATGTCGCAATTCCATCAGTTTTCTTTCCTTCAGAAATATAGTAGGGCTAATTTGGTAAGTAGGACCTACTATCATATATTCATCACTTTTATTCTTAACCTCTAGTAAAAGTTGTAATAAAAATTGTGAAATTATAGGTCCCATTTAATATATATAAGGTCATATTTGACGTAATTTTGGATCATTAATGCATGCACATATTTGTGGTTTTTAGGTCGTGAAAATCCAGGCCCTAGTCATTACAGAAAAAATACAACAAAGTTATCAGGGAAGCAAATAAATTAGCTAATAACATGCGAATAAGAGCATCAGGGAATAAATCAAAATTCATGTGGGACCTAGTTAAGGAGGAACTAGGTAAACAGAAAAAGCAACAAAGAATATTGAAATAAGCGAGAATGGCGTAAATATACAAGATCCAAAGACTATAGCCGATGTCTTTAATGAATACTATACCAGTATTGCACAAAAGATATTGAGTGGCAATCCATTATCAAAAACCAATGAAGTTAATGTCAATACAGTAAAATATAACAGTAACAGCATCTTCTTAACCCCAACTACTCAAGAGGAAGTGCCAGGCATAATTAAAGGATTGAGTAATAAAAAATCAACGGGAATAGATGATTTTCCAGAGTATATTATTAAAAAATGTTATCCTAAAATAACAACTGCTTTGACATATATAATAATTCTGTCACTCTCAACTGGACATTTTCCAGATCAACTAAAAATTGCAAAAGTGAAACCTTTGTATAAGAAAGGATGTGATACAGAAGTTGGGAATTTATAGACCAGTTTCACTAATTTGTTTTTTGAAAAATAATTGAAAAAAATCATATATAAAAGACTTGTTATCATTTTTTAATAATCACAGCATTATTAATAAACAGCATGGTTTGTGTTAAGGGAAATCAAATACTGCAACTGCAGAGTTTATAGAAAGGGTCTACAAATCACTGGATGAGAGGGAAATAAGTATAGGGATATTTCTGGATGTGTCAAAGGCATTTAACTTAGTTGATCATGATATACTGCTAGGGAAAATGACAAGAATGGGAATAAGAGGGGTTCCACTAAAATGGTTTCAATCATATCTAGAAAACAGGGAACAAAACGTGCAAAAAGTATCTGATTTCATTTTCTTCTGCTGTAACTAATGACCAAAGAGGTGGGGAAACTGATCGTAGTGGTAGAAGGGACTTTCATGCGCATGCGTGGTCTTTTGCTGACTTGCAACACTGCTGGATGCATCTGTGGCCTCCAGATAGCGAAGTGGTGTAATACGTGTTCGTCGCATTCTTGTTTTGCTCAAGATGACAGAATGCTTGGAACATCGATACTGCATTAAGTTTTTTCAGAAACCTGGGGATACCCAAGCGGAAACAATCTGCAAAATTCAGCAGGCTTTCGGCGATGATGCAATGGGGGTCACTCAAATTAAAGAGTGGTTCAATCACTTTAAACATGGCCGTATGTCGGCGGACAGTGAGCAGCATTCTGGGAGACCGTCAAAGAGCTGAAATGCTGATGTCATTGAAAAAGTGCGGACACTGATCATGGAGGACCGTCGTATCGCCATCCATGAACTTGCTGATGCGGTTGGGATCAGCTGAGGTTCCGCAAACACAATTTTAACTTAGGATTTGGGCATGCAAAGAATGGCGACAAAATTTGTGCCCAAGCTGCTTTCGCCGGAGCAGCAACAACTCCGGCTTGAGGTCACGCAGGACAAGCATCCAACATCCCCGAGGCCCAAAAGAGCACGACAGGTTTGGAGCAATGTGAAGGTGACACTGACTCTTTTCTTCGATTACCGGGATGTTGTGCATCATGAATACGCACCACTAGGCCAAACTGTCAATAAGGAGTACTACCAAGAAGTCCTCCGCCATCTTCGTGATGCAGTTCGGTGCAAGAGACCAGAGCTGTGAGATGCACGCAACTGGCAGCTGCATCATGACAACGCCCCAGCTCATTCATCACACCTGATCCAGGGTTTCCTGGCCAAGCACGGCATTCTGCAGGTTCACCAGGCTCCCTACTCTCCTGACACGGCTCCTTGTGATTTCTGGCTGTTCCCAAGATTGAAGACACCACTAAAAGGCTGCCGTTTTGACAGCCGCGAGGACATACAGAACGCGACGGCGCAGCTGCACGCCATTCCAAAAGAAGCCTTCCAGAATTGCTTCCAGCGATGGAAGGACCGCTGGGCTAAGTGTGAGGAGTCACAAGGGGCCTACTATGAAGGTGATTCGGTATTGTAACCACCCAGATACAGAACTTTTTTTTCCTTGCCCAAGGTTGGATACTTTTTGGACAGAGTAACAGATGTAAAGAAACTAATGAAATCACTTGCTGTCTATCGCAAAAGAGACCCATAAGACATGGAGTCCCACAAGGTTTTGTTCTCAGACCAGTGTTGTTTTTGCTATATATTCATTCATTCATTTTTTATTTGTTCACAAGATTTACACTTGGCGATATTGCCTCAGATACAGAACATATCCATATAGTCCATATATAGCAATGATATAGAAGCTGGTATTGAACATGGAAGACCAATGTGTTTTGCCTACGATACTAGTATTCTTATAGCAGGAAACAGAGCTAATGATGTCCAAAGGAAACTAAATAAAACAATAAATGCACTCACAGAGTGGTTTCAAAGGAACATACTAATTATTAATAAAGAAAAACAATAGCAAAATCCTTTCATCAACCTCAAAAAGTGCAAGTCGAATGCCCATCACTAAAGCTCTATGATAGAGTCATCAATTATACAGAACATACAAAATTTTTGGGAATTTGGTTGGATAAAAATCTAAGGTGGTCTGCACATACTCAACAACTAGCAAATAAATAATGTAAAATATCCATGATTTATTTAAACCGTCTTGCAGTGCATACACTTATTTATCTCCTTCTCTCCCTCGCACTACATGTTTCGGCATAATAATGCCATCTTCAGGTGCTTACTTATCTACGCCAAACCAGTTCATTGCATGCCTTGTTCTCATATTAAAATAACTAAAATATGTATTTATCATATACATTGTCAAACGTTAAAATATTAAAATTGTTCAGGATACCACATCGCTACGTCGCACATCACTACGTCAGTCACGCCCATTCTCCTCTGTTGGAGCACTCCTTCACTATCTTGTGTGTGTTGTGCTTTTGTTATGTCTTGCTCCTGTGACTGCGTGTGTTAAACATGTAGTGCGAGGGAGAGAAGGAGATAAATAAGTGTATGCACTGCAAGACGGTTTAAATAAATCATGGACTTAAATCAGTGCAACAGGACGCTAAAATATAACAATGTAAAATATGTTTTGCCTTATGAGTAGTCAAAAGAGTATCAGGGTTAGAGACTGTTCGCACCTTATATTATGCTTATTTTAAATCCTTGTTATTATATGGATTGATAATCTGGGGCAATTCAGGAAATGCAAAATTGATCTTTAGGTTGCAGAAGAGAGCTATTAGAGCAAATCCCAAAAACTATTAGTTGTAAACAATATTTTAAATCATTACATATATTACCTTTACCATGTCTGTATATATATATGAAATTCTAGTTTACATAAAAACCAATTTGAATGTTTTCATAAACAATTCAGGACTACACTCGCACATTACAAGGAGAAAAGATGACTTGTTCATAGTGCCATGTAATATGATTCTATACAAAAACAATTTCAATAATATTAGACTTCGTATGTTAAATCAGTTGCCACAATATATTAACCTTTAAACGCCTGACTTCAAAATAGTGGTAAACTTGAGCTGGCCGGAGTTTATTTAAATGCCCGCTGCTGGTGCTCGTTTAAATGCCCGTTGCTCCCTTGCGTTTAAATGTCCGTTCCTGTTAGGCGGGTAATCAATTTTAAGCGTTGTTTAAAAATGCTGTATCTAGCACAATTTTTATGATAAATGGATGGTATTAACTTTGTTTATATCAGCAAAGAACATAGTGTCGCATATTATAACGGAAGATTTGAAATTTTTAATACAAAGTGTTATACTCTATTTTCAATTTTTTGTGTTTTAATTTTGATGCGTACTGCAAAAATTGTTTCCCAGTTCTTCACAGAGTTGTTCTGCATTATAAATTCATTTCTGTTTGTAACACTTGACAAATTTTAGCAGTCCCTGGTGTCATAAAACAGATGGAA
>NW_019725462.1:18264-25663 GCF_002891405.2 Cryptotermes secundus | reverse complement strand
TTAGAATCATCATTTTATTATTATCTTAGTATATTATTATATCATTATATTATTTATTATATTATTATTATTATTATTTATTGTATTGTAAAGTATTTGACTTATCCTATATCATGTATAATGATCCATGGATATGAAGTAAATAAATAAATTTTGTATTTATATTTTAGTCAAAATGGCTACAGAGACCAGTGAGTTGTTAAAATTTGCTTTTATAGATGAAACAATGTGCAGAATTAAAATATTTGGTTGATTTTTTTCAACTTCAAAAGAGAAGCAACATTACTTAGTGCACAGCATTAAAGGCATCATTTCAAAAGCAAAACAGATGGAAATATGGCAACACAAATCAATGAACTTGTTTATGAAAGCAATCACATTACCATCTGTGGCTTGGCTAAGTTATAATCCCATTTGGATCAAGGCAAAGCATTCTGACAAAAGATCTGAATATGTGGACTGCTGCAAAATCTGTGCCTTGTCTGCTGAATGATAAGTGTACCATAATTATGTCTGTGAGCAAATTTCTGCCTAACAATGACATTACTGACGTCCCACACCCTCAATAATCCCTATATTTATCACCATGTAACTGTTATATTTTTTTCCCCCAAAAACTCATGTTTCCATTGAAGGGAAGGAGATCTAAAGACCTCACAATTCAAGAATCAAAGCACACTCCACTTGCATAGTTCAAAACAGGACTTCCACACATGAATCCAGGGTTTCATTGCATCAAGACACGAGGGAATTATTTCAAAGGAGAGCATGGAATTGAGGGTAAATGCAGTTATCAAAGAGAAAAAAAATGAATCTGCAAATTATTTTATCATACCATATATATTGCTCTCTTTGTCTCTGTAGGAAGTCTTGGCAAAAAAAAAAATAATATGGGAAGTGATCAGTTTTTTCCACCATAACAGAGAGCATACATATATTGTTGGATTCTGACTCTGAAATGGTAACTGTCGAAGACAATTTAATGCTGTGAGCAGACCTGCAAAATTCTGGGTTCCAGGTTGTCATGACACCTACAATTATCACTTGGTTTTTAGAATTTTCTTCCTGTTATATTATTACTACTGCATGCTCCATCAAAAAAGTGACAGCCAAAATCACTTTGTTATTCCCTTCCTTTATGCCTTCCATACCTCAAATCTTTCCCTCCTTTTCCTTCCTTTGCCACCTTATTTCTTTCCATTTCTTTTTATTTGTCCATTCCTCTCTCCTTCCTTCCCTTTCTCCACATTAAAACATTTCCCTGACCCCCTTTCTTGCATTCCTCTAACCCCTCATACCTTTATCTCCTTCTATCTTTCTCCAACATTCCTTTCCCATTCATTTTATTTGCCACTCCTATCATCATTCCTCCACTTGTCCGAGTAAAAGCAGAAGGTATTATGTCTTTCCCATATTCTAGCAATGGTGCATTCGATTTACCCAAGCAGGAACGCTTTATTTGTCCTTTTGTTCATAAAAATGAGCAAATTTCTTACCTGAGGCATTCTGTTTTACAATTTGGCTACTAGTTTTTGGAACTGGTTCCTAGATTTACATTTGTGAGACCCGGCTGTGACATGAAATACGAATTTTGTTTACCTGCGCCACAAAGTTCACACACATATAGAAACAAATACTTCAACAGCAAATATTTCTTACTTCTCAATATTCTACTTTTAAGAAAAAAATATGCTTACATGGCTATCAAAGTGTACAGTACAACTGTTTCGTTTCATACTCAGATATATTCGAATGACATGGCCAAACTGTTGAAAGTGATTATGTAGAAGATCCCGGTCCATCATGCTCTCTGGAATATTGCAGCAGTATAAGCTCTTAAGATCTTGAATTCCTGCCATGGAAGGTGACGGAAGACATTTTTCTGGTGAATCTGTTTAAAATGCATAAAACATGGTTCTGAATTATGTAATTACTACTGTATTTTTAAAATGGTGCACATGACTAATGAGCCATAGCAGCCAAGTATCATTACTTAGTTATCACCAAAAACATCCAGAGACTTCTACTAAAAACAAATGTACACTTAACTCTGTTGGGCAGAGTTTTTCACAAGAAAATGGCCTCTCAGTACAATTGTGTACTGTAACATCCAGTAGCATTGTACTTAAATCAGTTACATGTTCACCATCCAATCAGCATAATGACAAGTGTATAGTGACACTATTGTGTATGACTAACAAAATCACGACTTTATACATATTACCATCAGAACTTCAAATTCCATACAGGAATTCTGTAATTTAACAATACCTTTAGTGGTGGAAGAGCTACATGATGAATATTTTGGTGTAACATACAAACTCCTGGAGGTTCTTTGCCTGCTACTACCACTAGCAGTATCTTGTGTCGTATGCCTAACATTATTAGTTGCATCAGTAGTACTACTGTTAATCTCGTTACTTGTTGATGGATACATTTTCCTTTCGATGTATCTAGAAAAGCAGAGAAATAATGAAATGTTGTATGGACTTCAGTGACCGGCCACTGTATAATCTGTGTGTTCTCAACATAAATTAAATTATTTCAGAATTTGTGTAACTAGTAATACAATAACAAACAAATGTTACATTCATAATGGAACTATATTCTAACTTATTCCACAACCTGTTTACTAGAATTTTTTTGCACGTATTTATATACTTCTCTATGATGCACTCATCAGGCAATCACTCTCAAACTTCAATAAATGTATCCTAGGTTGGTATCTAACTCATATTAATCTTTTTACACTTCAAGAGACTCCAGTACTGTCGTAAACGCCCAGTTTTTTAAGAAACGTGACAGAGTGACACTTTCAAATGGCTAATTCCAAGTATCTTTTCTTAGTGAAATGCCTACATCGCTGTTACTACAAGTTAGACATATAAAAAATGTATCGAAGAAGAACACAACATAACCTACCAAGAGTCCACTTCTTAGCGCATATTAATACAAATAATAAATGTATATCACACAGAACACACGGATACAACACCTAACTTCAAACATCATTAATTTTATAGGAATATCGTTATAAATCAGTTATATTATTTTACATCTCTCTTCGAACCCATTTTAGGATTACTAACCACAGTCAAACGCGCACGCACACACCCGCACACACCAACAGGCCAACAGGTAAGCATCGCTAGTCGGTCCCAATCAAAGATTACTAAGTGACTAACATGGACGAATGTAACGAACTACCGAAATCCATGGATCTGAATCAATCTCGCAGGGCCATCAGTTACTCTATTCAAGAATTTCCCAACATTTTATGGAACCCTAAGGTTCATTTTAATGTTCGCAAGAGCTCTCCTGAGCCAGAAAAATCCAGTCCATATCGCCACATCCTATTTCTCTCAGATCCAGCTTAAGATTCTCATCCAACCTACATTTCCGTCTTCCTAGTAATCTCTATCCTTCCGGCTTTACCACCAAAATCCTACATTCCTTCATTTTCTACCCCCCACCCCCCCGAACTTGCTACATATCCTGCCAATCTCATCCTCCTCTTAGGCAGGGTGCACACCAAGGAAACTGGCAACCTCAACGCAACCGCGATTTCCGAGAATTAAAGACGATTGTAAGCAGGCAACTGTTTTCCAAATTAGCAGGCGCACACTGAGGAAAGTTACGTTCAATTAGTTGCTCACATCATCTCAAGATCTCAAGGATCTCAAATGAGTGTTCTTACCCGCCAAGTTCGTGCACTTCTAATAATATTCATCCTGTAATGATATGGTGGTGGTTGAGACGGCATAAAAGGAGAGGACAGGACAGAAGGAAAAATTAGTTTCTTTTGCAACAATTTAAACTCGGGTGCTTATATTGTTTCGAAAGAATTTAATCATGATCCAGAACTGATCAAATAATTTTACTGAATGAGAATTGAAAGTTTTTTTTTTATTGGTGGATCTTTTAGGACCTCAAATTCGAAGACAAGTTACGAATTTTCATCCGACTGTGTCAGCAGAACCACAGGCAAAATTAGTTTTGTATATTGAAATCTTTATGATTTTGGACAGCAGACACAAGGACACAAGGACAAATGGTTCTGGAATGAATGGTACAAAGCATTACCCGAGCTCAGTTCCCTCTTTGAATTTCCTCCTGAATCAAGTTTTAATTTTTTACAGTCATTCCCAAATATCTGAACTGTAACACATTTCCAAAACATCTGTTACCTATGGTTATGTCGTAATTTTGCCCTGCATTTTGGTGATTAGACAGCAACATATACTTGTTTTTCTCTGTGTTTACTTCTAGACCAACCTCCTTACTAGGGCCACGCCATAGCTCAAGCGGTTAGTCGCTGGCTTCCCACCGCGGTGGCCCAGGTTCAATCCCGGATCGGGTCAAGTGGGATTTGTGGTGGATAAAGTGGTGCTGGGGCAGGTTTTCGCCAAGTATTTCGGTTTCCCCTGCCAATCTTCATTCCACCAATTGCTCCACAATCACCCTCACCTATCATATGGGGCTGGTACAATAGGCCAGAAGTGGCAACAGTACAAAGGACTTAGTCCCACCCCACTAGCAATAAAAAAAAACCTTCTTAATAGCGTTAATTAAAGTCGTGTGTTTCTCTTTGTAGTATATATATTATCTCCCAGTAGATTCATATAATCAGCATAGACCAACAGGTAATGTGTCCAATTCAATTTCAGTCCCACCTGGTTTTGTTGAACATCCTAATAGCATATTCTAAAGCAAAGTTGGAAAGGAGTGGTGATAAAGCATCTCCTTGTTTCAGACAATTCCGGCCAGGGAAATTATCAGACAAATATTTACCTATATGAATTTCACCATATGTTTCATTGAAACACATTTTAATCAACCTGACTAGTTTCATGGGTATTCCAAACTCTAATATTGTACAATACTTCCTTCCTAACTGAATCATAGGCTTTCTTGAGGTCTATCAGTAGCTGATGTACTGTCTCATTGTACTCCCATTTTCTCTCCCGTATGTGATGAATGCAAAAGATCTGATCTGTAATTTATCTGTTACATCGAAACCCACACTGATGATCCACAATAATTTCATCTATGTATAGACTTAACCTTGAGAGAAGAATGTTGGATAAAATTTTGTATGAAGTTGATAGCAGTGATATCCCCCGATAATTACTACAGTCAGTTTTATCATCCTTCTTGTGAACTGGTACAATAATAGATTCCTTCCACTGATCAGGCAATTTTTCCTTATGCCAAATAGAAGTAATAAGCTTATGGATCTTAGAACGTAATATTTCGCCTCCTGCCTGAACAAGTTCTGCCGGTATTTGATCACTACCCAGCGATTTATACCTTTTCAATTTTGCAGTAGCCATTTCAACCTCAAAAGGGCTGGAATCAGGTATTAATGGCTCAGCTGTATGTATTTTTATCTCCCTAACATCACTGACCCTATGTACATTCAATAGCTGAGAGAAATAGTTCTTCCGCCTATTCTAAATGTTGTGGAAATCTGCAAGCAGATCACCATTCTCATCCTTCACTAAGTTACTTCTAGGTTGGTAACCCCTTTTAAATTAATTTATTCCTTTGTACGGTTATCTATAATGTTCTTGTTGTTACTGTTCATTTCAAGTTCATCAATTTTGTCTTTCAGATATTCCCTCTTTTATTCCTGAAATGCATGCTGGTTTCGCGTCTTATATTGTTCAGATTATCCCTATTTATTTTGCTTGGATCCTGTAACCATTGCAATTTAATAATAATAATAATAACTCTATCAACACAAATCAAACCTATCATTGAGAAGTAATATATACAATATATAATATATTACTTCTCAATGATAGGTTTGATTTGTGTTGATAGAATTATTATTATTATCATGGCATATAATATAATATATAATCATGGCAGCAATAAAATATAAAACAAATCATGTTTTAATAGATTGATGTATAAACATATTAATTTATTCCATATTTATTTATTTATTTACATTCTAAATATGATTGGGAGAAACAGCCCTAACTGCAAATATGTCAAGATTTTTACCCCTCGCACTGGCAGCATAGGCGCACTGACCAGGACAGTGTTTATTAGAGGGACAGTCATCAAACAATGAGAAGCCCCTAGGGTTGCTGGGAGGAAGATGAAGGCAACGTTTTCCAAAAGGGAAGAGCAAGATTTAAGGCCACGATAGACCTGAATAAAAAAAGTGCATCAAGGTGATGTCTCGGTTTACATAAAGATTGTAGACTTAATTTCTCTAAGGCATCTGTATAATTATATGGAATACAAGGGAAGAAACGATAAAAACAGATGTATGCAAACTTCTGCTGGATGCTCTCAAGCTTATTGGCATCAGTCGAAGTAATGGAGTTCCAAAGTACTGAGGCATACTCCAACTTGGACCTGACTAAAGTAAAATATAATACAGACACACCAGGAAGGAAAATCTGTAGGTTATGGAGTGAATAAGGCCTGACAGCTTTATGCATTCAGAAAATACGTAATCAACATGTTTGTGAAAATACAATTTTGAATTGAAGAAAATACCTAGGTCCTTAATGCTGCTAGTGCGTGTAATGATATACATACATACATACATAGATACATAATTTCACAGATCCATTGTCCGGGAACCGGACTGGATATTGAATTCGTCAGCAAAATGACATTGCAAAATGCAATCTAGTCTCAACAATTAAAATATTCAAGAATTATAAAATAAAAACACAATAATAAAATAAAAAGCAGTCATATAACAAATCTAGATAATACATAATCTTGGAAAGACAACAATAATGTATTATGCTTGCCTGTATGCCATGTATTCATCTACCGAATAAAATGCATTTAAAATAAGATAATCTTTTAGCCTTTGTTTAAAAGTATTAATATTGTCTTTCAAGGAATATGTATTGTGTGGCAAGTTATTAAGTATTCTAATGGATGAAAAATGCACACTCTTTTGAATGGAAAATAATCTCACAAAGGAAACATGTAGTTTATTATGCCACCTAGTACTTAATTTGTGTATGCCATTATTCACCTGATACATATCAGGATTTTTGAGTACAAACAAGACTATGAAATATATATATAAACAGGGGACAGTAAGTATGCCCGTTGTCTTAAAGCCTTCCCTACATGAACTCCTTGGCCCTAATCTTAACAAGACTCTTAATGCTCTTTTTTGTACAGTAAATATACTTTTCATTAATGAAGAAGAGCCCCAAAAAATGATATCGTAATTAAGTTGAGCCTGCACATGAGAAAAGTAAACCATACGTAAAACTTGTCCACTCACCGTAGGCTGCAATTTTCTAAGCATGAAAATTGCAGTACTTAATTTTTTTGTTAAATTATCGGAATATTGTTTCCACTTGAGATGACTGTCAAGGCACACACCCAAGAAATTAACACTTTCATCAATATT
>NW_019725462.1:8711-18223 GCF_002891405.2 Cryptotermes secundus | reverse complement strand
CACCCCAGACGTTACATGAAAAGGCAGGGAGAGAGTGCCAGAAATGAGACCCAGAGATTGTCTGTTGGTTAAGTAACTGTGAAACCAGCTAACATAAGCATCAGAGAATCTGAAGGAGCTTAATTTATGCAAGAGCATATTATGAGGGATGAGGTCAAAAGCATATGAAAATCAAAATAGACAGCATCAGCTTGATGCTGACTGTGGACAACATGAATCAAAAAGTCAAGATACGTCACCAAATTGGTAACTGTAGATTTAGTTCTTGTAAAGCCATGTTGATTGGGATTAAATTTAGCATAATAATAATAATAATAATAATAATAATAATAATAATAATAATAATAATACCAATAATAAGAAGAAGAAGGAGCAGGAGGACTGCAAAAACTGTGTACAGCCAGTCCAAAATGTTCTGGCCTACCACCAGAGGAAAATTCAATCAAAATTTCACCCGGGCCAGAAACTGAAATATTACAATTAAAGGCCTAGTTCCGTGATACATCAAACATAATGTAAATGTAACTCTTTGAATACCACCCTACCCCCTAAAAGCTGGAGTATAATGAAAATTCAAGGTGAATTCTCACATGTGTCAAACTACATGACGAGAAGTCAAACAACTTCCCAAGGACAAAGCATCATGATTTTGCCAAACCAGAGACTTCGGAAAAATTTTACATTCAACTACAGCTGAAGTTATAAAGCACCACCATACTAGTAGTGAAATCAGAAGAATTATGCCAGGCACAAAAAACTTTCAATTAAACAGCAAACTGGCAGAATTCATGAATAAACAAGACTATTACTGCAGATGTTAAAAACGGCATATCAACAGATTAAAGGCACACTGATACAAATTTCGATTTCTCAGCTTCAATTCTTTACAACAAAAGTACTGCACTTTGACTGTGACATGCAATACACACAGTGTCTGAATGTACCAAATTCATTAAAAATGAAATTTATATTGGAAGGTTACAAGTTACGTTCATTTTGAGAACACCTTGCTGCAAGGGTTATATAAAGTGTTTCCCTGTGTTTTGTTCACAGAAGAACGCAATAAAAATATCTGAAATTCAATGTACAGTACTTTCTAACTAATTACAAAGTGGATAATTTTCAGTCTAGTGTGACATACAAGTTTACAACACTTCAGTCTTTATTCACCTTATGTGTTTCAATTCAAAAGAATCATCCTCAGAGGCGCACCACTACAATCAGGAAACACTGTCACATAAGATATTTTAACAATATGCACTTGAGCTATGAATAATGCTTACAATATACATTTTTTGTTATTATCACAGTTAGTTTTGATGTTTGCCTTAAGCATGCACGATGACGCTTCTTGAAGCATAGATTTACATATTTACATAATAACAAAAAAATTTATATAGTAAACATCATTCATAGCTTAACTGCATATTGTTAAAACATCCTATGTTTCAGTGTATCCTGATGGTAGTGGTGCGCCTCTGAGGATGATTCTTTTTAATCAAAACATGTAAGGTGAATAAAGACTGACATGTTGTAAACTTGTATGTCACACTGGACTGAAAATTATCCACTTTGTAATTAATAGTGTGACGAACTAGAATGAGACAAATCAAATTTCTAACTAATGTTATATTAAGAATAAATACTTTCAAGGAAAGTACGTATTTGTGGTACAATTAGGGTGAAGAGAGGCCTCCCTCCAGATCTGAAAGAGGAATGTAAACGCCTGAAACGTGACGACACCGCATTCAGGAGGAAGGAGGACATTCTTCTTCAGTCCTGGAGGGATACTCGCGTTGTGAATATGGTTTCCACTATTCACAATTCGAGCATGGTCGATGTTCAAAGACGACATGGGCAAGTAAAGAAGCCTCTTTGTATTTCCGAGTATAATATGTTCATGAAAGGAGTTGATAGGGCCGACCAGTTCTTGGCCTATTATTCCCTTCCTAGGAAAACAGTAAAATGGACGAAGAAAGTTGCACTGTGGCTTATAAACTGTGCAATTTTCAATTCATTTACGGTTTTCAAAAAGGTGAACAGAAATTCTACTTTGAAATACAAAGCATTTCTGTTGAAACTGGCAAAAGCTTGGGCTACTGACGTCACGGTGGCGGCAGTACCTGCATCAGACACAGACGTAGTGCAGCCGGGGCCATCTGTTCGCACCCGCCGGAGGCTTCAAGTAGACACCCCTGGGCAACTCTCGGGTGATATGCGGAAACATATCCCGTGAAAATTGTGAAGAGTGAATATTGCAGGAAGAAACACCCTTCTAGGCAGTGCCGTGTGTGCGCAGAGCACAAGAAGAAGAGTAGAACTGCCTACATGTGCAACTTCTGCGTAATGCCTCTTCACAAAGGGGAATGTTTCCAGAGATATCACACGCGCAAGCACTTCTAGGAGCTCTGGTAAGTGTTCTCCAAAAATTTCAGTTCATAAAATTAATTAGGAGATTTTATATTAATTTTTAAAGTGAAGAGTGCACAAGTTAGGGTAGTAGGTTTAAAAACGCCGGTCCCCAGGGTGATTTAAATGTTTAAACCACCGGTCCGCAATGTGTTAACATGATGTGCAAATCTTTTGAAGTGAATAACCTTTAATAGATCACTGTAGGTGACGGTGCAAGGGCCAAGAAGGCCCACCCCTTATTCATTCATTCATACATTCAAGTTTTATAGAAAGGTGTGTTGCATGTGGGGTGGTGAAACTAGTAACATTGGATACTAAGTGATGAGCAGCAGGATGCTTTAACTTCTAAACGTTTTTCACTACATGTTTCAAACCAATACAGTCATCAGGTTTTTAAATTATAGTTGAGGAATGATACCGTGGCTTCAGTTATTAATTTTAAATGTGCGGTCCCCTCTATGCACTTGTCTATTCAAGTGATGGAATGTTCTTCTTGATGTGTTGTATGTCATTGAGAAAGGCACGTAACACATGAGGGTAGCCACTGTGCTACAATCGCCAAACACAGGTATAGAGAGGCAGCTTCCAATGCTTCCGTGACATGATGAACCTTCTCATACTTCATATCAGATGCCTGTTCTCTCTTATTTACATTTAGCCTCCATCACTTCACTTTCAGCTCTCAGAAACCATGAGCTACATATTCCAGCATTTCATTCTGGACTATCCCCATTTTTCTTTGATTTTCTGGCATACTTTAAACATGTTCCTATATTCATACAGTGCCCACTGTAAATTACATATACCCGAATGGAAGACAATGCTTTTTCCCTATTTTAGAGTTTGAAAATGATCATCCTGAATTTGTAGGCAAAAAAATATATTGTTTCTAAATGTTGCAGACTTTTAGTGGTTAATTTTTCTAAGATGCATACATGAAAACATTTTAGCCATGAGCTACAAAGACTTTGCCTGAACAACTGCCACAGCTATGGATCTGAAGCTGCACTTCACCATAAATAGTTATCACAGGGAAGGCAAGAGAAGTTGGGAACGAGGACTGGAAATATGAGAAAGAAGAAATTGGTTTAGTGTATAATATGTTTTAAAATATGTTATCTTTCACATTTTCCAGTGTAATACCTGTATGAAGTTAATGCATGAAATCACATTTTATGTGCAGGCATGTATCTTGGTGGTGGTGGTGGTGATGGTGGTGGTGGGTGTAATCTTGGGCTGAGCTGTCTTCCTTTCAGATAAATATGATATAAAGTTCTAGTTGCCTATCACCTACAGAACAACTGGCAATCCATGACGAAGAGCATACTGAAAACTAGACACAGAATCACTGAACTATCAAGATATTGGCCTCCCTACAATCATACACTTTTCCCATCAACATGACAAGGTACTGATGCCAACAGCATAGACAATTCTGGACATCATGCATAAGTTCATCATGTTTCTGCATATCTGCCCACTATGATGTTCCTTCAGTGGTCAAAACAGTTGAAAACCTACAGGGTCTAATTCTGACTTGTAACGAGGGTGGTTCATGATTCCCCAGCTGAAAGTTGCCAGTGTCATCATTGTAAAATTTGCTGTGTGTGGGGCACATATTATAATGCAGTACAGTGATCTGCTGTACAGTTTCCCAGGTCTCATTTTGCAGCTCACTTAGCCTGGAGCATTATGAAGAAAACTGCTTTAATAACGCACATTAACTGTGGCAATCGTATTGAGGGAGAGCAGTGTTTCAACCATCTGCCATGAAGAGAGTTCTGTTATTTCAGTGCTGACGTCTTTTGGGAAAACTAAGTGCAGGTCAACCAAGAACCATCCTTATAAATTCTTTGTATGAAGTAAACTATGTGGAGTGTAGTTTGGATGTAATGTAAAATGCCACATTAATTATTGAAAAAATAATTAAACAAACATTTACTAATCTATAACAAGTAAGTATTTATTAGCCGTAAATTATACTACATAAAATCCCACTCAGGGAGTTCTTCTACATATGAAATCAGGCTGAAATGTGGAAAGGATAGAAACAGATGAATGTATTAGACAAACTGAGAGGAACATAAAAGGAAACAAGTAATACATGTTTATAGGATAATACCTATATAATACTTGTACAACAAAATCAAGTGTTGAAGATTAAACATTTTCAAATCAAACCATACAGTTTGTTTGCTGCGTTGCGGTTTCTGTCAGTACATTCTTACAACACTGTGTTTTACTATACATGGAAAATTAAAATTTATTCTTTATACTATGGATTAAAATTTAACTGACTGTATGAAGATTCCTAAAGTGGTAAGTTGTATCTGGGATCTCAAAGTAAATGCCATTCACATGAAATCCAATGGCAATGATACCAGATTTAAAAACTTGTGATAAAATTTATCTTGCAACACATGCCTTTTTTTTATGTAAAGTATTTGTTTCAATTTGATTCAGCAGTACCCAGTGCCACCATTACTGCTGCTAGTCATAACCTGACCTGACATCTCTCTTCCAAGTCACAAGGCTACAGTCAGCCTACTGACATGCAGTGTGCTGTAACTTCATTTTATGTCAAAATTGTTAAAAAAAATTAAATCTGAACATTTTCCTATGTTATCACCACATTTTTCGACTATTAAACGTACAATACATGGATGCAGATTTTCAAGACATGAAAAAATGTGGCATTTACTGGCTTCAGGAGCAACTGAAAATCTTCTTGGACATCGTCAAG
This sequence comes from Cryptotermes secundus, assembly GCF_002891405.2. NCBI lineage: Eukaryota > Metazoa > Arthropoda > Insecta > Blattodea > Kalotermitidae > Cryptotermes > Cryptotermes secundus. Next base: position 13,068 of record NW_019725462.1, on the reverse strand, counting down.
AAGCTCGTGATCTAATGTAATGAGTGTTGTTGAAAAGGAAACTATGTTGAAAAATGGGGCTATGCTATGCTATGCCATGGACACAGATGAACACTTTCATGAACTTTTTAATGTTGTCTATTGTAGTAAAGTTTTGAAACTGGTCCTCAGAAATATTACTTTAAAAGTATTTATTGAATTCAGTTTCTATAAAAAGTTTTGGGTATTACATGACTAAGATTTCTGATTATCACTTGAGTGGGATAATTTCCAGCTCACTTAATGACTGAGACAACAAGCTGTTGCTTTTATACTTATGAAACTTTCAAATATAGGATGCACACTACAGCAATTTGCCTTTTGGAAACACATGCATGTGTACACATCCTATACCTACAGAAAAAACACATACAGTGTACTGAAATAAAAACAGTTAATAAGCATCTGGGAATCCATTCTGGAGATTACTAGTCTAACACAGTTTAGAATAACAATAACATTCTGGTTGTCATTAAATGGTAATTATCATTATTATCATTATCATTTATTATCATTCAACAATCCATACATACAGGTATTACAACCATTTGGATAAGGAAATTGTCAGTTTTACATCTACTTCTTGTGCATATCTTTACAGTATACACTGTACCACCCTAATATAGGGGGTTTGTCGTCTGAATAATGTTATCTAAATCTAGTTACCATTAATTTCATTGTCTTTACACAAATACAACAAATTAATCATCTACATATTACATTTACACACTTGATGAATCAAAAGACATAAATTCACATACAGAATGAAAGGAATGTTTCAGCAAAAAAGATTTTAATTCCTTTTTAAATGAGTTAAAATTTTGCCTTTGCTTTATTTGATCAGGGACCTTATTATACAAACTAATTCCCATATTTATCACACTCCTCTTAAAAAGAGCTGTATTACAGTGCTGTACATTGTAATCTTTAAAAATTTGTCTACATGACGTGCGACTACTAATACCACTAATCACTTGAAGAACCCACTTTTGCAATTTAAAAATTCTTTTACTTTTCCCATCCCCACCCCACAATAAGATACCATTTCTCATACGTGACTCCGAATTCGAAAAATAAATAATTTTTATCATATATGGACTCATTATTTCTTTTAATATTTTCACCATATAAATTACTTTGCATAGCTTTGCTTTTAGAAATTGAGCATGAGCGCACACTTTTAGGGTTTCTGTCATGTGAATTCCAAGAAATCTCAGTTCTGACTGATATATTATTTCTGTATTATTAAAAACTATTTGTGGTCTTAGCGGATCTCTCCGCTGTTTTGAATGAAATGACATGGCAGATGTCTTTAGTATTTATTATAAGGTTATTTTTTTGAAACCATATTTCTAATTCTTTCATAATGTTCATTATTTTATATTGAAGGTCAAGTTCATCTTTTCCAGTAATTAACAAATTGGTATCGTCTGCATATAAAACCAGCTTTGCTCCTTGAACATTTTCTGTAAGATCATTAATGTATAGTAAAAATAAAAGCGGCCCCAACACTGATCCCTGTGGTACACCATACTTCACTTTCCTACATGACGAATTATAACTGGTTTTGACACTGCCGTCAGTGTTTTTTATTTCTACATATTGGAGTCTGTTTGACAGGTAAGACCTGAACCACGTGTTTGGCATGCCTCTTATGCCATATGAGTCTAGTTTCTCTAAAAGTATATCATGGTCTATTACGTCATATGCCTTTGATAAATCAAAAAATAATCCTATGGCATATAGGCCATTATATAAGGCCTCCTGTATACTTTCAATAAAAGACTGATTTGCTGTGTCAGTTGATTTATTCTTTCTGAAGCCATTTTGGGCCTCTGTTAATATATTATTTTGAATTCAAAAAGGCATTAGTCTATTATACATTAATTTTTCTAATATTTTGGAAAAGAACGATAAAATGGATATCCTTCTATAGTTTTTAATATCATGATATTCCCCTTTTTATGTAGAGCTATCACTTTAGCTAATTTTAATCTATTTGGGAAGGTGCCTGAGCTCAATGAGGCATTGAAAATATGAGCCAGTGGTCTTTTTACATAATTTATACATTTTTTAACAAGATATTCTGGTATCTCATCATATCCTGCAGATGATTTATCTTTTAGACTATTTGTTACACACTATTTCATATTCAGTGACTGGATGGAAAAATATGGTATTAGGCAGCAGTTTATCCTTTGTTTATGCCACTGTGTGTTTTTGTTATTTTTGTTGTTTTGACTTAAAAGGTCATCAACTATTTCAACAAAGAAATTGTGTAACATATCTGCAATACTTTGCGGATCTGATATTATTTCTGTACCGCTAGAGTGTTGGATTTTCTTATCACCCTTACATGACTTACCAACTTCATTTTTTATTAAATGCCACATAGCTTTCATTTTATTTTGAGACCTAAATAAGAAAAAAATGTGTTCCTCATAATAAATAAGTAAAGGTTAAGTGAAACTGAACTAGGTACAAAATATATGATATATTGAACATTGTAGTAATTCAGAACTTTTTCATATTTTACTGGGGCACTTGATGGATTGAGATGAAAGAACTGATTATGGCTGTGGCTAAAGTGTAGCTATTATAATCAGAACAGAAATGATACTAACCTCATTGTTTGTAGACTGGTGATTCCCAGTTTCTTCAGTGGTGGTGCTGAAAAATATTTCATCACAATAACAGCCAATTTCTGTGGAAACAGAAGCTTGCTTGAATGCTGGCACAGGACTGTTTGTATCCTCTGTTCTATTGGCAACACCAGGACTATCACTTAGTATGACTGTCATTTCTAATGCAGTTGCCTGTCAGTGCTCCACAAAATGGGGACTATGTGACCTTGATGGATGGCCACATAGTCCCTGTTCTGTGGAGCGCTTACATGATTCATGGACTGAGGGCATGGACTAGTGTGAACATCCTACTCTGCAAACAATAAAACAATGCTTCCATCAGCACCCTTATTTCAAAACCTAGTACTAGGTGGTATGGAAAATTACCAGTCTACTTAGTTAAGGCCAAATAATACAAGAGACAATTTTGCCCAAGATACAAATTAGTAAGTGTCAAAAAAAAAGAGATAATTCTCAGCTTATTTAACGACTGTTTCTTAGTTTGCATAGTACATATAGTGTTAAATTGGAAATCGAATGGAAACTATAAATTGGAAAGGATCTGGAAGGATATCATTAGGGTACATATAAGGAACTATCTCGTCATTTGCCCGGAGGACTGAGGAAAATCATGGAAGGATCTTGTTCGAGACAAGACGCCTTCAGGATGGGAATCAAACTTGGGGTCCTCTTGAATATGAACTATGCGTGACACATCTTAATACATACATACACACAGATCACATAACAAAAGGAAATCATCTTCTAAGGTCATTGAGGCTGCATTGCGGCAAATTTTATACTATCTGAATATTAATAATGTTGTATTTTAGCGTCCTGTTGCACTGATTCATATCCATGATGTGTATATATTAACGGTCTTTTAGTGCATACAATTTCACTTGTCACTCCACAGCACATGTTTCGGCATCATTCTGCCATCCTCAGGTGTATTAATCACGTTAAACCATTGCACTGCCTGCCATTAAGTGTCCATTTATAAAATTATATAAAATGTGTTTTCGTCGTTGTTCAATAATAAAACTGATATATTAAAACTTGTTTAAGATCTATCATCTTACATGTCGTATATCAAAGTTACATAAGAAAGACGCATCATAAGACACAGTATATACACAATTAAAACATAAGAAGAATGACTACCATAGCGGATGAATGGCATTACACACAAGTTTGATATACGACATGTAAGATGATAGATCTTAACAAGCTTTAATATATAAATTTTATTATTGAACAACGATGAACACATATTTTATATCATTTTATGGACACTTGATGACAGGAAGTGCAATGTTTTAACATGATTAATACACCTGAGGATGGTAGAATGATGCCGAAACATGTGGTGTGGAGTGACAAGTGAAATTGTATGCACTAAAAGACGGTTAATATATACACATTATGGATATCTGAACATTATCAAATAATATGTTAAATTAGCAGATTTGGGTGACATACTGTAGGCTTACTGAGGAAGGTTTGCACTATAGTCTGCAAACTTGACCCCTGTTCATACTGTTCAATAATATCCGTTATTGTTGATTTTCTTTTTGTCATGCTTACATATCACTTAACAGCCATATTGGATGAGAAGAAGCTTTTATATTATAATAATCATCATCATCATCATCAGTAATCTGTCAGACAACAGGTCCACAGTCTCTTCCAAAACAATTCCTCCACTTAATGCG
>NW_019725462.1:2676-8614 GCF_002891405.2 Cryptotermes secundus | reverse complement strand
TTTCATTACTTTTGTTTTCTCCACATTCATTTCCATGCCATAGCACCTTCCAGTTTCAATTAGTCTATCAGTCATGCCCTGTAGCACAGTTTCTTCCTTAGCCATTAACACAAGGTCATCTGCATATTTCACAGTTTGAATAATTTGCCCCCCTTATTTGAAGTCTCCGAGCCCATCCAGAGCTTCCTTGGTAAGGCATTCGCTGTACAAGTTGAACAGGATTGGCGATAAACAGCATCCTTGTCAAACTCCTCTTCCAATCTGCACACTTCTTGTCTCCCCTCTGTCCAGTCGTACTCTCACAAAACAAAACAAAACAAAAACAAATGAATATAGATCACTATTACCAACTTGAACATTTTTACATTACTAGATTCTCAACTTTCCTCCTTAATTACAAAATATTACAAACACATTTCTCATTTTCCTCCTTAATTTCAAAATGTTATCAACATTATTAGCTGTTTTACACAGTTAAATTGAATAACACTTAGTAATTTTGGTCTTCAGATTACAAAACTAGTACATGTAATTAAAATTTTCTCAGTCTTATCAAAATCAGACTTATTTCTTCTTAAGTATAATGTCTCTAAACTTGGTAAATTTCTCTGGTGATAGCGGTTTTGTTAAAATGTCTGCCACCTGAGTTTCAGTGTTACAATATTTGATTGAGAACGGTTTCTCTTTCAGTTGTTCAATTATGTAGTGATACCTAACCTAACCTAACCTAACATCTATTTGCTTACTCCTACGCGTTACTTGTCAGTCAGCGTTAGTCAGTCAGTTCTCAGGGTGAGCTCTCAGAATGAGAGCAGCACACAAACGGAGTACAGAAGAATACAGGAGGTTGGCCTGTGAGGATGTAAAGTGTGTGTGTAACTTTATCCTTTTTATTGCTAGTGGGGCAGGACCAAGTCCCCCGCACCACGGCCACCTCCGGCCCACTGCACCAGCCCCAGTTGACAGGTGAGGGCGACTAGTGAGCTTAATTCAGTAAGCGCACAATGAAGGCTATTTCTCAATTCAATACAGTTAAAGCAAGCGAGAGGATCATTTAAATCCTGATTACACACGTTTAATTCAGACTGCACATAGCAGCCGAACTCACTACTCGCCATCTTTGCAGATCTGTGCAGTCCCATGGCTGTAAATAATCAAAAAGATGTTTGATGTTATAGTATTTCATTTTTAGAACCTAAATTTAACCCTCAAGCAGGCATGTGGAATTCTTTGTACACCACTTAGGGTTTACAGAGTAACTCATGTATTTGAATAAACTTCTGTTTCTCATTGGACATGAGTATAATGGTTATTGTATAATTAGTTAAGAGTACAATTCACATAAAATTTAAAATAATGAAGGTAACATAAATACCATGAAGACAAATATGAAAGTTGTAATATATACTAGCAAGGTGGTTAGTCTAAAATATTACACAGGGAAAACTAAGTATATTGTGGCATTTCTCCTGAAATCCAGAACTGTGAAGATAGCAGCAACAGCCGTCACTAAGGAGCAGCTCAACAAACATGTTCATTGCTGGGCAATGGCACATCTAATGCATCTGTGTGGAAACGTAACAATACAACTGTTGGAAGTGGTGTTTTCTGTGTGGTCCATGCCAAGGCTATATAACAAGGAGCAGTCTGCAATTAGGACAGTACTCGAACCCCAAACTCCCACTCACATGTCATGCCTGCTAACCACTACACAGTTAGAAGAGTAACAGGTGGAATAAGGTGTAGAAAGTGAACACCATTTCAAGAAAAAAAAAAAGACCAATCGAAACAAAGGTCTAGACACTAAACTAAAACATGGCCATAGGTCCCAGCAGGGCCCGATGCCAGAAGTGACTGATCCAGCTGATTGCCAGCAGTAAGCTTCTGCTCTGCTCTTAGAAGAGTGAAAGGCTGGTGTGAGATGGCTGGCAGTCTGTGATGACATGGGCCCAAAAGCACATAAAAAGAGAGAAGTGGCAGAAGAAATCTTAAAATACATGTATCAGTTAGATTTAGCAGGAGTACAGGTCAGATGGGATAGAGGTGGCATCATATCAGCAGGATACTATACATTTTCCTATGGAAAGGGGAATGAAAATCATGAATTAGGTACAGGTTTTTTCATACATAAGTGAATTGTATCAGCAATTAAGACGGTAGAGTTCGTTAGTGATAGGATATCATATATAATACTAAAAGATCGCTGGTGTGATATTGTTATGAATGTTCATGCCCCAACAGAAGATAAAACTGATGACATAAAGGAGAGATTCTATGAAGAACTAGAACATGTATTTGATAAATTCCCGAAGTACCCTATGAAAATGTTGTTAGGAGATTTAATGCCAAAGTAGGGAGGGAAGACCTTTTCAAACCAACAATTGGGAATGAGAGTTTGCATGAAATTAGTAATGATAATGGAGTTGGAGTAATAGACTTTGCCACATCAAAAAATCTTACTGTCAAAAGTACAAAGTTCCCACATCGCATCATCCATAAATTTACTTGGACATCTTCTGGTGGGAAGATACACAATCAAATAGACCATATTTTGATAGATAGGAGATGGCACTCAAGTATACTTGATGTCCCATCATTCAGGGCAGCGGATTGTGATACTGACCACTACCTGGTGGTGGCAAAGGTTAGGGAGACTGGCAGTGAGCAAACAAACAACACACAGAGTTCATATGGAGAGGTTCAATCTCAAGAAATTAAATGAGGTAGAGGGTAAAGAGCAGTATTGTGTTGTTATCTCATATATGTTTGCGGCTTTGGAAAACTTGGAAACTGAGGTGGATGTTAATAAAGCTGGGGAAACTATTACAGAGGATATAAAGAGAGTCCAGGTTATAATGAACCGAAGAAGCATAAGCCATGGTTCTATGAAGTATGCTCAAAATTACTAGACCAAAGAAAACAAGCCAAACTGCAATGGTTACAGGATCCAAGCAAAATAAATAGGGATAATCTGAACAATATATGATGTGAAACCAACAGGCATTTCAGGAATAGAAAGAGGGAATATCTGAAAGACAAAATTGATAAGCTTGCAATGAACAGTAAGAACAAGAACATCAGATACCTATATAGAGGAATAAATTACTTTAAGAGGGGTCACCAACCTAGAAGTAACTTCATGAAGGATGAGAATGGTGGTCTGCTTGCAGGTTCCCACAACATTTTGAATAAGTGGAAGAATTATTTCTCTCAGTTATTCAATGTACATAGGGCCAGAGATGTTAGGCAGATATAAATCCATACAGCTGAGCCATGAATACCTGATCCAAGCCCTTTTGAGGTTGAAACTGATATTGCAAAATTGAAAAGGTATAGATTGCCAAGTGGTGATCAAATTCCGGCATAACTCGTTCAAGCAGGAGGCAAAATATTACGCTAATTACTTCTACTTGACATAAGGAACAATTGCCTGATCAGTGGAAGGAATCTATTATTGTACCAGTTCACAAGGGTGATAAAACTGAATGTAGTAATTATCATGGATATCACTGCTATCAACTACATACAAAATTTGATCCAATATTCTTCTCTCAAGGTTAAGTCCATACTTACTTACTTATTCATGGAGCTGAAACCTTCTGAAGGAGCTGCCAATCCTGCAGCTGCCCAAGACTTTCCCAACATTATATGGAACCCAAAGGCATATATTCTATATGCATTCCTAGTCTCCCCTATTCATGCTACATACTCTGCCCACCTCATCCTCCTTGACTTGATCATTCAAATTGTATTTCGAGAAGAGTACAAGTTATGAAGCTCCTCATTTTGCAGTTTTCTCCAACCTCCATTGGCTTTCTTGAAGTATATGAATAGCTGATGTACTGTCTTATCATACTCCCATTTTTTCTCCAATATCTAACGAATGCAAAAGTTCTAATCTGTATTTGATGNGATCTTACACATTCGGTGGGTGGGTGTTCAGCTCGTCGCAAGGCCTTTACCTGTACACAAACACAGAAAAACGCACAAACACAAACTAAACATCCATGCCATGAGTGGGATTCGAACCCACGATCTCGGTTTCCAAGCGAGCGAAAACAGTACATGCCTTAGACCGCTCAGCTACCGTGACCAGCTTGAGAGAAGAATATTGGATAACATTTTGTATGAAGTTGATAGCAGTGAGATCCCCCGATAATTACTACAGTCAGTTTTATCATCCTTCTTGTGAACTGGTATAATAATAGATTCCTTCCACTGATCAGGCAACTTTTCCTTATGCCAAATAGAGGTAATTAGATTGTGGTTCTTAGAACATAATATTTCGCCTCCTGCTTGAATAAGTTCTGCCAGAATTTGATTACTACCTGGCACTTTACACCATTTAAATTTTACAATAGCACTTTCAACCTCAAAAGGGCTAGGATCAGGTACTAACGGCTCAGCTCTATGGATTTCTGTTGGCCTAACATCACTGACCCTATGTACATTCAATAAGTGAGAGAAGTAGTTCCTACACCTATTCAAAATGTTGTGGCAATCTGCAAGAAGTTCACCTTTCTCATCCTTCACTAAGTTACTGCTAGGCTGGTAACGCCTCTGAAAGGCATTTATTCCCTTAATACAGGTCTCCAATGTTCTTGTTCTTACTGATCATTGCAACCTCATCAATTTTGTCTTTCAGCTATTCCCTCTTTTTGTTCCTGAAATGCCTGCTGTTTTCATGTCTTATATTGTTCAGATTATCCCCATTTAACTTGCTTGGATATTGCAATTTGGCCTGCTTTCTTTGGTCTAATAATTTTGAGGGTTAAGTCCATACATAAACGAAATTACTGGGGATCATCAGTGTGGGTTTCGACATAACAGATCAACTACATATCAGATCTTTTGCATTCGTCACATATTGGAGAAAAAATGGAAGTACAATGCTACAGTACATCAGCTATTTGTAGACTTGATGAAAACCTATGATTTATTTGGGGAGGGAAGTATTGTACAATATTCTGATAGAGTTTGGCATATCCATGAAACTAGTTAAGCTGATTAAAATCTGTTTAAATGATACTTATAGTAAAGTATAATAGTATAGTATAATGAGGAACTTCATAACTTGTACTCTTCTCCAAGTATAATTAGAATGATCAAGTCAAGGAAGATGACGTGGGCAGTGTATGAAGCACGAATGGGGGTCCACGAACCACAGACTCCAAGAGAAGTCCACTCCTCCACTTTTGCCTTTGGTTAAGTTTTCAAACTAGGAGTTTCCCTAAATTTGTGAATTTCCCATCAGGTTGCTTTGCTATGTGATTCTGGCAGTTGCTGACAGTGACTTGTTGCATTATGAGCATGGGATGAGGCTCCAGCCATCCCACTTCTAAGTTATAGCTGTTCCAAGCTGTCAGCTCTCAAATTCTCAAAGACTTTCCGACTTCGCTGAAACTGCCAGAATTCCAGGTAAGTACCAGATGTTACTTCCTGTCCACAGAGCAGAACTTAAACTATGTCCCTTCTGCATGTAAGAGTTGGCTATCTGCCGGATCTANCCAAAGGAACCTTCACCCAGGGTTCGGGACAGTTCCCAGCCAGCAACAAAATCCATGAGCGTATGTGATATTCCTCTTCACCACCTGTGAAAGAAATACAGAAAAATTCCAATACTAGAACTCTAACTCTAAAAGCAAACTACTGTAATCCAAAATATTTTATCAGTCAATATTCACCGGCAGTTACTTTTACTGCCCAAGTTTGGTCTTATGTATTTTATATTGTTATGTTCCTTTTAAAGGTCGTTATACTATGAGTATAGTGATAAATCACTGTGTAAATTTTATGTGACTTTGACATGTTATGTATTCGCTATTATTTCCTGACATGTCCAATTGTATTCACTTCGGTTATGGGTTAAAATAAAGTTGAAACTTACGCTTTTACAAGTCCCTTCATTAACACACAGGCTTATTCGGCTGCATCATGA
>NW_019725462.1:0-1368 GCF_002891405.2 Cryptotermes secundus | reverse complement strand
ATTGATAATATCTCCTTATTTAAAACAAATTCAGAGTTATATGATATCAACCCTAAAAATTACCTTCTATTGAATTATTTTTATTCACTGAATGATTTTTTTTTAAATAGTAATTACTAATTTTAATGTGAATTTTTAAGATTCTATGTATCATAGGTGATTTATTTTGGCATAAATATGTTATCATCTATCTTTTCGTATGATGATTTTTTTACAATATTACATTTAAGATGTTGTTATGTTTAATGTTAAAGTAGGATGATAAACAGTTTGGTTTATTGTTTGATCTGACCTATGCNACGGTTTTGTTATGCACATGATATAAAACATTGGAAAAGATGGATCAATTATTAATGGACTGATAATATTCGTAAAATAAACATTTGTACTGATATGTACATAAAATATGCAACAGATAAAAAGCATGCCCCCCCTTCCACTACCATTGTACTGGCCGGTGTGGTATGTGATCTGCTTATGTCACCCTATCAGCCTAATTAAAGGAAGCTTCCAGAATGCTCTCAATCAGAAAAACAATTAAAAGAAGCTTCGAGAAGGATCTGGAAGATTCTAGAGTGTTACATCTTGCAGCAAGAATAGCGACAGCTCGGGAACATTCTCGAAGGGGAAGATTCCAGGACATTGCATCATGCTTTAGTATTTAAAGGGGTTGATCCCCAGATGACAGGAGAGAAGAAGAGTAGAGACTACGAGACACACAAGTATTGGAGAATTAACACTCCTCAATCAGGCTGGAAGACTGTCCATCGCTATCTTGTGCTGTGGCCATCCAAGTTTGTATATGTGTGTTAAATTATAGTAGTTGCTGTAGAACTGCTGTTGTAAAAGAAAAGTGTAGTGTGCTAAATAAATCAATTGTATCAACTATCAGTGCTTTGTGGTGGTCTGAAGACTTCTTCACAGTGTATGTGATCCCTTCTCGTTCAGCAAGGCCCACTAAGCCTCAAGACAGACTCAAGGCTCAAGACTCTAGACTCAAGACCTAGGACATTTTTTCATATTACAAATACTTCAACGTGGTTCCCAGACCACGTAACAGCGCCCGACTTCATATCAATAACAACAGTGCAAAAGAGCAGCTAAGAGTAGCACACAATGCGAGGAAACGTGAAGCCCCTATGAATAACTCTTACACAACCCTCAGCTCTACTATCACTATATCAGAAGGGAACTTGCTATATGGATATAAAGATGTTTAATAATCTTCCTTCATACCTAAAGCAATTATACAAAAAAATTGCAAAGGTTTTAAATCGGCTTTGATGAATCTTTTTTGTGTTGCCATTCACTTTATACATTGAAAGAATATTGTCACATGTTGGGTATATCACGACACAAATAACTTCA
>NW_019725461.1:116085-116281 GCF_002891405.2 Cryptotermes secundus | reverse complement strand
GTTCTTGGACATCGAAAAAGCCTTTGATACCACGTGGCACTCATGTTTGATGTTTAAATTATCCAAATTGGAATTCCCCAACTCTTTGACCGAGCTTATTGGGTCTTTTCCCTCTAAACGTAAATTCAGGGTCTCTGTTGAAGGCGAAATGTCAACGCCAAGGGAAATACAAGCAGGGGTGCCACAAGGTTCTGTT
>NW_019725461.1:113829-115070 GCF_002891405.2 Cryptotermes secundus | reverse complement strand
CCAGCCATTCACCGTAACTAGCCTTTCTCCTTACCGGCGCGCGCCGCGCTACCTCACCGGTCAATCATCTCAGCAGCCACGGTCCTTTTCAGGGCCAACAAACTGTTCCGAAGAAGTGGGTTGTCATAGGAGTAATGACAAGATTACGCACACATTGACAAGAGCCCCACAGTGTTTTCCCTTTTGATTATATCCTCAGCAATCATGAGCTACGAAAGAAGCGCAGGATTTTGTAGGCGGGGGCGTCGAAATAGTCACTTGGTTCCATAAAGTAGTGACCCAAGTGACAAAATATTAAATAAGCTAAGGCCTCACATTCACACAGGATATGTGTGGCTGTTACATTTTCTTCTTGACACCTCTCACAAGAGGGACTATCACTTAGTCCCAGTTTGAAGAGGTGTCCTTTAAGGTGACAGTGTCCTGTAAGTAGTCCCACCACCCATCGTAGCTGGTTCCTGTTTAACTTCAACAGTTCCTTTGCTTTTTAATTTTCAACAGAAAATGAAAACTAAATACAACGTCCTAAACAACAAAATTAAAAAACTAAAACAAGTTAATGAAAGTAACACCACTAATTATAACACTATACAACATACGTTTTTTAAACGCACGATTAACATGACTAACATAATATTCACTGAAGATGAATTGAACCTCCTAGATAAAGGATTGAAATATAACTTACACAAGAAACCCAAAAATTGGATAAAAACGCTAGCCCTTGAAGCTGACATCACTATTAGAACTTCACCTGAGAAAAACCAACCATATTTTAAGCAATTAGTAGCTAATAACCTGCAAAAATTAAGAAACAAAATGAAAAAAGTAATAAAATATATATTCAAAAAGAGAAAATTGAATGGAACACTCTTAAGAATATAAAACAAAAATTAATTAATAGTCACTCTATGATAGTAAAAGCCGATAAAGGCAACTAATTAGTCATTCTAAAAAAAGATTATATCTATTAGCTTGATAGCTTTATTAATAATAATAACTTTACTGAGTTATCACACGACATTACCAATAAAGCGCAACAAATTACTAGGAACTACATAAACAATAAAGATAAATCGAGACTTATAAACATGAACCTCCGCGCACCACACATACTCGTATATGGTACCATTAAATTACATAAACAAGGACAACCCATACATCCAATAGTCAATTGGACAAACTGCCCAACATATAATATTGCTAAACACCTAAACACAATACTAATAAATACTTTATAA
>NW_019725461.1:104159-113494 GCF_002891405.2 Cryptotermes secundus | reverse complement strand
TCCAACTATAGTCCGCTGACTGGAGAACTGTTGATAACACGCTCTCGTAAGCTTGCTCGGAACTATCTTCGGCGATGGCCACGTTATAACTCGGCGGCTGTACAACTGAAGTCGCCGACTGCTACAGTAGCACTCGCTGGTAGCCACATTAGAACTCGAACTCNATTAGCTTGATAGCTTTATTAATAATAATAACTTTACTGAGTTATCACACGACATTACCAATAAAGCGCAACAAATTACTAGGAACTACATAAACAATAAAGATAAATCGAGACTTATAAACATGAACCTCCGCGCACCACACATACTCGTATATGGTACCATTAAATTACATAAACAAGGACAACCCATACATCCAATAGTCAATTGGACAAACTGCCCAACATATAATATTGCTAAACACCTAAACACAATACTAATAAATACTTTATAACTACCTAATTCCTTTAACGTGAAAAACATTAATACACTGGCAAATTCATTAAAACTCATCGAAATAAATAACAATACACAAACGTGTTCATTTGACATTGAAAATATGTACATCAACATTCCCACAAATTAATTTTTCAATATCATTGAAAATATTATTGCTAAGAATCAAAAATGTGTCACATGAAACAGAAACTGAAATCAATAATTTGCTTAAGATAATACTACAACAAAATTATTTTGAACATGATGGTAAATGGTTCAAACAAAACGAAGGTCTTGCTATGGGAGCACCAACTTCAGCGATTCTTGCCGAAGAACTTATACAATATCTGAAACATACAACTATCATTGATATATTGTCAAAATACCAAATAATCGATTATTTCAGATATGTCTACGATATTCTAATTATTTATAATTCTCATATATCTAATATTGATATGTTGTATGAATTCAATAATATCCACACTAATATAAAATTCACAATTGAAAAAGAAACAACTAACAAGATCAGTTTCTTAGATTTATCTATTGAAAAAACACACAAAACCTGCAACTTGGAATCTACAGGAAATCTAACTCTACTGACCTAATTATTCACAATGGCTCTTGTCATCCTTTCGAACACAAAAGAGCTGCTTTAATTTTCTCTTCAATCGATTGAATCAATATCCTCTTTCACAAAATAATAAAAACTTAGAAGAAAATATTGTCAGAACCACTTTAAACAATAATAATTACCCATAAAATACTTTACAGCTGCCAAAACGCCCTACAAAAAACACTGTGCAGAAAAATAAATGGGCCACCTTCACCTACTTTGACCATGAAATTAGATGTATTACCAAACCTTTCAAGAACACTGAAGTTGGTATCTCATTTAAGACTAAAAACAATATAAAACATCCGCTGAAAATCAACTATAATAAAAAAGATATTTATAATCTTAGTGGAGTATATAAACTACAATGTTCCGACTGTCCTTTAAAATATATAGGACAAAGGGGACGAACTTTTAATGTCAGATTTAAGGAACACATACATGATATAAAGAATAATGGGCAAAGTTCCAAATGTGCCCTACACATATTAGACACCATGCACGAGTACAGTATCATAGACAATACATTAGAAGTTTTATATATCTGCAAGAAAGGCCGTACTTTAGACACACATGAAGGATTTTACATTTATGAAATTACAACTTAATGATAATTTTACAGAAATGTTTAATCCCATTTATGATTTAGTAATTGATACACTGAAAACATAATATACAGCTAAAACCGCTTCCCACCCCCACTCCCCAACATCTCTTCTGCATTCCTACTTTCCCCCTCCCTCCCTTACCATGACTATCAACTACACCACCAAATCAGTCGTTGTTTACCTCCCATACATTACGTACAATTCTCTGTATGATGAGGCTCCAATTATACCGTAAGTAATTTACGTACTATATACTTCATTTTCAATATTAATTCCAATATTTGTTTAACAAACCTAATACTATTTTTATTATATATATTTTTTCAGATTAATTATTGGGCCTCCTATACAATTTTATAATGAAACATTGGAATTTGCTATTTGTCGACGGATGCATATGTGAGGTGGGACCAACGACTGATTCGATGTTAATAAACATCAATCAGGTTTTAATTTTGTTTTTACATATGACTTTTATTGGCTTTGAATAACCTATTTTATTGTATTCTTATGGAAAATTGTCTTAAATGATTTACGACATTGTATCGGATTTTACGTGCTGCAGTTCAGTGGTGTACGTTTGTTGAAGTGTGTTTGCCTTATGATGGCCACTAGTGGCCAAAACATGTAGTGAACTATATCTGGCATTATCTTGAAGTTCTTTAATTGTTGTGTTGTGACGGTCTAGTAAATAAGTTGTATAAGTTCCTTTGCTCTTTTAGCTGAGGGTCCTCGTATGAGACCCTTTGCTTGCCTGAATCCAGTAAAGGATCCCAAGTATTTCTTGTGTTTCATCTTTGTCCAGTCCCAGATTGCCTGTCTGGCAACTCCTATAGAAATGCCACAGGCTGGGTCAGGTCATATGAATGGATGTTCAGCTCCAATCTTAGCTAATTGGTCTGCTGTTTCGTTTCCAGCAGTCATTGCACCCATATCAGTTGTACCCTGTTGTGTTTGGCCAGTTCCATGAAGGTTTGGTGGCAATCCCAGAAAAATTTTGAGTTGATCTGGTGTTTGTCAAGAGCTTTAAGTTCAGATTGGTTGTCAGATAAAATGTAGATGTTCCTGTTCCTATAGTTTCTATCTAAATTCTCCACAATACCTGCCTTAATGGCATATACTACTACCTGGAATACTGTCGTGTACTGCCCAAGGCTGAAACTAAGTTTCCGCCTCGTGCCATAGCAGTACACACCAGCTCCAGTGCCCTTATTTATCTTGGAACCATCTGCATACCAGATCAGTCCCCAAAACCCGTCTTCCCATTCACTCCTGTCAGGAAATCTGACTGCGAAGGGTTTTTCATATACATGTCTCAGTATGATTTTGTCAGACCCCATTGGTAATATGGATTATTTTTTAATGTCCAGAGTTATGTATGCATGGCCGAAACCATCGGACCTAGGTATACATTGATCACTACACTGGAGACAGTAGATTCCTGCCCTAGCCTCTGCCTAGAAACAGTAGGTGCAGTGGGGGGAGTCCAAGGAGTATCTTCAGTGCAGCTGTTGGAGATGTTCAAATTGCTGCTGTGTTACCCAAGCAAGCCAACTTTTGCAATTTGCTAAGTTCTGCCTTGCTTGTCTTGAGTTTAACTCTGGGTCACAATACTGTGGTGCCGTATGTAATTATGGGTCTTACAACCACAGTATATATCCAATGCACAACGTGCGGCTGCAGCCCCCAAGTTTTTCAAAACATGCTTCTGCATGTTCAAAAAGCCTTATAGGCTTTGTTAATGACTTCGTTCAGGTGATTTTTCCATGTCAGTCCCTTGTCTAATACTTGACCAAGATACTTGACATCGCCGCAGAGCTGGATCATCTTATTGAAGAGGGTCGGTTCCTTAAGGCCCTTTAAATTTCTCTTCCTGGTAAACGGTATAATTACCGTCTTATTAGGATTGATGGAAAGACTTGTTCTTTGACACCATCGTTGGACCGTGTAAGGAGCTGTTTGAAGACGCTCTGATACTGTTGAAAGGAATTTTCCGTTTATGAGGATTGCTATGTCATCAGTATATCCAACTGTTAGGTCTTCATGAAGTCCCCACAGCAGAGGCGAGAGCACGCCCCCCTTGCGGACAATCCCTAAACGTTGTGACATTCCAAACCTTTTAAAACTCTTTAATGGACGCTATGTTCCTCTTTAGCCATTTAAATAGAGTGACTGATTTATTGGGGAGACGGATCCATTAGCTGGTAATGACTTGCTTTTCGAATTTGGACAGGAACAACTGCCTTGTTTTGTTACCTGCAGCATGGATGACAGGAAAGGGTTGGGGCTATCACTAAAAGGCAAGTCTGTAGTTTGACGAAGATGTAAATTTTGTTTTGCTGATAGTTAGCTGTGATAAAAGTGTCTTCGGAAGGGTGTAATTGAACCCTAAACTAAGAAATAACCGCTTTCACATATAGGGTTCCCTGTTCAATATCTTTGATCTCTTTATTCTCAAAGTTAGTCATGTGATTGTCTAGTACTGATGGTATGATGAATTGGCAGTTAAAATCAGCCATTAGGAAACTATTCTTGTCACAAGAAGTGGCGCCCAACGGTTACAAAAAGTGGCAGCTGAGGTGAGCGGTTACAACGTGGACGCCCCCAGGGGTTTTCCTGATAATGTAGCAGCTATGGTTCTGCTTTCGAGCATAGCACTGATCCACCTGCATATTTCAGACTCTATGCCATTCTGCCCAGACGCCTTTTTAATTATATAAAATGAGTTGCTATCGAAAGCTCCCTCTATGTCAAGGAATGCTCCTAAGGCAATTTCCTTGTTTTCGATCGCACTTTCTATGCATGTTACCACATTGTGTAGTATGCTTACGGTAGATTTACCTATTTGGTAGGCATGATGGTTTCGGTGTAGGGGATATGACTTCAACACCCCGTCCCTGATATTCCTATCCGCTATTTTCTGCGTCGTTCTCAAAAGGAAAGATGACAGGCTGATAGGACGATAAGCCTTAGCCTCAATGTAATCATGTTTCCCATGCTTTGAGATAACGTACTTTAAGTTGACTGCAGGCTATGGGGATAAAACCATATGCCATGCAGGCTCTATATATGCGGCATAGGTGTGGAACTAAGAGTTCCGCCCCATGCTGCAAACGTGCCGGTACAATTCGATCTGTTCCAGCTGACTTAAGTGGTCTAAAGGTATTCAGTGCCCATCTGATTTTTGATTGGTTAACTGTGACCTTGGCCAAGGCCACGCCATAGCGCAAGCGTTTAGTCGCTGGCTTCCCACAGTGGCGGCTCGGGTTTGATCCCGGGTCTTGTCAAGTGGGATTTGTGGTGGGCAAAGTATCGCTGGGGCAGGTTTTCTCCAAGTACTTCGGTATCCCTACAATCTTCATTCCACCAAATGCTCTACAATCACCCTCACCTATAATCTGGGGCTCATACTATAGGCCAGAATTGCCGCAGTACAAAGGATATAGTCCCACCCCACTAGAATTAAAAAAAAAATACTTTTGCCAGGTTCCAGTCTGTCCTGTTCGTCTTGCTTTGGCAAGTGCTCAGGTTTTGCTGATCATGTCCATCGTACAAATTATTAATCAATTTTGAATCAGGAAATTGAACCCTAAATAATTTGTTTAGTGTCTCCCTTCCTGTTTGAGTATACTGCCCGTTAGGCAGCTTAATCATGCTGACCTTATAGGTCGCCTGTTTTACCATGATCCTCATGAGTCTGGCACTGCCTGGTATGTCATTGATCTCCTGGCAGTGCCTCCTACATGAGGATCGCTAGGCTTTCCTAATTTCTTTGTTGTAACAGGTAAGTGCTTCCTTGTAGGTGTCCCACTGCCCTGTTCTTTTAGCTGTAATAAACAGCCTTTTCATTTTGGTTCTAAGCCCACTCTGCTGTTTACTCCACCAAGGCGCTCTCCTTGGTCCACGAGTGGTCCTAGCCGGACAAGTCCATTTAAAGTACGAGATAATAGCCCGTTGCAACTGGTCAACGGACCGATCAGCATCCTTTATTGTGCTTATTTTTCGCGAGATCATCTACAGATTTACCTTTAGGTCGTCCTTGTAAGACTTCAAATTGGTTCTCTTAGGATTCCCATAAGTAACTCCATCTATTGTAATGTTTCTTATTGGAAAGCATATATATCTGTGATCTGATAGGGACAGCTCATCAGATGCATGCCAATTACTTACCAGGTTTCGTATGTTACTTGTCCCTAGTGTCAAATCAATAACCTCCTTCCTATTGCAAACCACAAAGGTAGGTTCGTTACCATGATTTAGAATATTCAGGTTTGAACTCACCAGAAATTCCATAAGGCTCTCTCCCCTTGGGTTAGTGCCAGTGCTCCCCCACAAGATGTGGTGCACGTTGGCATCACACCCAATGATGAGTTGCTTTTTCCTGCTACAGCAGTATTCTATGATGTCCCTCATTTCCTTAGTTGGTGGTGGTTCATCTGAGTCATATGGAAGGTAGACCCAAGCAATAATCAGCTCCCTGCTGCCTCCTCGATACGTGTGTGTAATCCTTACCACAGTTGCATCCCTAGAACAGAGTACCAGCAAACGCAAGCCATTAACACCATTTCTGATATAAACAGAGTATCTAGCATTATTATTTGGTACAGCAGAGTAACCTGTTCCTCCTGTGTTAGTTAAGCTCCTTATTTGACCCTTGTATAACCAACGTTCCTCAATAAGTGTTATATCTGCCTTACCCTCGGCCAGTTTTTGGCACAGAGTTGCCGTGGTGTAGGTTAATTTAAAGAAATTTCATGGTGTTTGTATGTGTTGTGTGTGCTCTGTGCATGTATGTATTAAGTCTGTGTGTGTTTAGTGATCTCTTCCAAATGGGCAGGGGTTAATTTCCATCTTATGTCCCTCCCCGTCCTCCAACTGGGTTCCGTGTGAAGTGGTCCCACGATTCGCTTTCTTTTGGTCATCCAGGGGGTGGGGTGGGTATCTCATCCCCCTTCCCTTCAGAGACCAAATTAGATGATGCTGTATCTGTCACAGGTTTTGACAGGCACTAAATTTCAGGATAATTCAGCACCTTAACAGTCTCTTGTGAGAGTCCTGTAAATATTTTGTAACCGGTCCTCTGTATAATAGTGTGACATGTTGAGCTATGGATGACGCCCTCCCCCCACCAGCCGAAGTGAGCCGAGCGGAGCCGAAGTTAGCCGAGTTCCAGCATCCTGGTAGCGATGCAACGCGAGTCAACAGCGGTGACTTCACCAAGGGGTACCTCGGTTGCTAGGCAGCGCGGGTAAACAGTGGTTGTGAGAGACGACGGTAGTAACAGCGGTACACAGCGTTGCTAGCACGACAGCACCAGACAACAGTGGTGCCTATTACGTGGCCGATTTCTGTATTGTCCGAACGAGGCTACATAAGGAGGAGCGAAGGCTATTCACAGTCAGTCCTCGAGCTACCTCCGAGTTAGTTCCGAGATAGCCAGCAACCAGTCAGTTGTATTCTGGTATTTGCAGTGTAGTATTTGTGATACTGGAGATAGCAGTTATTGTGAATGTGTAATTTGGGCGATTGTAAGTGCGAATGTGAAATAAAATTCGCTATACCAAATACGGCATGAAGTTATTTGTCGCGTTATACACCCAACACGTGACAATTGGTGTCAGAAGTGGGATTTGGATTTTCACACGTGACCAAAGAGATTCGAACTCAAAACACGTGATAATTTGGTGTCAGAATTTTTGCGAACATACACACGCCTGACAAATAATTGAATTATTGTGCATCGAGTATTTGACTGCTACAAAATGGAGGAGCAAGGTTTTCAACTAATAATCGAAATGCTGGCGAAGGCAGAGGACGATAGAGAAATTGAGAAGGAAGAGAGGGAGGAAAGTAGGAGGAAAGAGAAGGAAGAGAGGGAGGAATGTAGGAGGAAAGGGAAGGAAGAAAGGGAGGCGGGGAAGGAAGAAATGCCGAAAGAGATGAGGGCCTGGCGAGAAAAGGCAGATGCCGACCGAGTGCGGATGGAAGACAGAATGGAAGCCAACCGAATAAAAGCCAGAGAAGATTTCCTGGCAAAATTAGACTCCTGTCAAGAAAAGGCGGAGATCAGCCACAAGGAACTCCTAGCCAGAAAGGACGCCGACTCGAAAGCCTGGCGAGAAGAAATGGCCGCCTGGCGAGAAAAGACTTTCGTGGAGACGTGACCTGCCGAGCAAGAACAGCACAACAGGAAGAGGTCCCCGAAATAATACCGGTCGGAGAGAAGATGGCCTGCCTAGTAATGGAGGCACGTCAAGAAGAAGAAGATCCGGCCTCAGCGAAGAGGAAACCTGAGGCGGCAGATCTACGAGAGGTACCCGTAAAAGACGACAAAATAATGTCGGTTGGAGAACCGAAGAAAAGGCGTAGGGACCGAAACAAGCAACAAAAGAAAGTTTCGGCACGGAAAAATTGCGGACCCCAGAACAAATTGGCCGTCGTTCGCAGGAAGGTGTCCCGACATGCAACAGTGGCATGGCGCCGGAGAAACATCTTCAGGAAATCTTGGACCCCAGGAGATCATGAGTCCCGGATAGTAGAATAAAGATGAATCCTGCAGAAGGGAATGCCGATGTACGTTACCTCGTAAATGATGGAAGATTGGGCGGTGTGATTTCCACTGTCACTACCACCGTTTATGTCCCTCTTACATACCCAGGAGAAGATCAATTTTCACCAACACTCTTCACCAGATTCCACTAAATTTGCTTCCTCATTCAGTTTGAATTGGCACACTGCGGCTGAATTTTATTTAGGGTAACACAGGCCTACCACAACCAACAACTCCCCATGCTATATTAGCCTCCAGAATATGGCCTGAAGGACAAGAAATTCACTTGCTTCACAGATATATATATTGACGATAAATGATATAAACTCCGTCTCAAGTGCAAACAATATATTTTGTGTCTTTTGATCTTGCTCCCTACACTACATGTTTCGGCCTCAGACGGCCATCATCAGGTGTATAACACTGACGTCGCTGTCACACTGCACCCAGTTCAAAATTTAACATCTAAAACACTCTCCCTGTCATTATCAACTTCTACTTCGTTGATAGCTGTCCACCCGTAGATTACTTCACACGCGTTAATTTTGACTTTATTGTAATAGCACCATAATAAAATCTTTAGTTCTAATTTTAAAACTTTAAATTCTTGTCCAAATTTTAAAATTTTAAAATTGTTAGTGTTATTCGCCCTGTGTTTGTAGTGCTGCAGAGGCTAGTTCTTGTTTCCACACTGTATAGGTGTTATCTGTAATATACAAAAATATTTGTATTACCATCTTATGTATGTGGTGTTTTCTTATGTGTGTATATTGTTATTTGTACTTACCCTGTGTGGTCTTTCTGTGTGGGTGCCGCTGCGATTCTTTACTACGTGTGCTGTCTGATGTACTGTGTGCTGAGTTTTATATTTGTGAGTGTAGGGGGGAATTGGTAGTGGGGAGAGGAAGGTACCGTTAGTCTGTATAGATTTCGTGTATCGTTTGAAATATGGGATGTGTGTTTCTATGTGTGTATCATTCATGTGTAGGCCTTTCTTACTTATTTTATATATATGGTATTTCTCTAATGTATTCAAATGTCTGCCCTTCTTTCCCGTTGTTACAACTTCCATTACCTCTGTTATTGTTCCGTATGCATGTCCTGTATTTAGTATGTGGTTTGAGTACCCGGAATTGCT